>NC_041339.1:35658529-35831029 GCF_004354835.1 Perca flavescens | reverse complement strand
TGACCTGGTGGAGTCTCGTCCGGCAGAAGGAGGAGGGCTGTCCTCCTCGGGGAGTTTGGCGAGGACTACAGCGGCGGGCTTCAGGGGGAAAGGGCCCCGAGCAGCGGCGTGGTGGGCCGTCCTGGCGGGGCCGAGGCTGTGGTTGAGGGGCAGCGCCTGCGGAGGAGATGCCGACAGCCTCTGAGCCAACATCACCTCTGACTCCAGGTCCTCGTCCAGCAGCCGGCTCAGGACATCCTCGCGGATCATCGACTTCTTCTCCGGACCTGACGGGACGACAAAACACGACGCGGAGACATCGATTACCCACAGAGAGGATTCAATAATCGGGAGGTGAATACAGTGGTCTTTAAAATGCCCATATTCTGCTCATTTTCTGGTTCATAATTGTATTTTAAGGTTGTACCAGAATAGGTTTACATGGTTTAATTATCTAAAAACACCATATTTTTGTTGTACTGCACAGCTCTCTCTCACTGCTGCAGATCCTCTTTTCACCTGGTCTCTGTTTTAGCTACAGAGTGAGACCTCTTTTCTTCTTCTGTACTATCTTGGATTGCATTCGCACATGCGCAGTAGCTCAGATCGTAGATCATGTCAGCTAGCTAACTCTAGAGACAGTAAAAGAAAGGCTGTTTCTCCGACTTCAGTCAGTTCCAAGGCAGGATCAGCTGGGAGACTTCTTCTAAACCAGGGAGCACATGGAAGTAGTTCTTTTGGAGGTTATGGTGAACTTGTGTGTGTTGTAGCAGTGCTTTGCTATTGAGAACGACGTAGCATGCTAGCGTTAGCATGCTAACGCTACAAGCTAACGGTTGTGGTTAGCCAGCTCATTTGGGACTGTGACGTCACAGTCTGAGCCGATTTTGACCAGCTCACCAGGAGACTGAAGGCAGGACACATTCAGAAACCGGATCTCACTCAAAACAGCATGGATGGATTTATTTTCAAAGTTTGTATGTGTGTGGAAGCACCAGAGACACAAAAGAACACCCAAAATCACCAGAAAAAGTCTTTTTTTTCATAATATGGGCACTTTAAATTCAGCCCTAATAGTGAAGGAGATGGAACGGGATGATCAAATGAGACCCATTTTCAAACTTAATATATCAGAAACTTGAGTTTCTTTCAACCAAATTGTCAAAATAAATAACGTGGATGGTTCCATAAAAACACCCTTCACAGGTAAAATAAATGATCAGTTCACTACTTTCATTAAATTTGGGGAATTTAGTCAATTTTATAGCCGATTTTATGTCGAAAAGTGGCCGGGTTGGTTCAGTGGGTAGAGCGGGCGCTGAGAGGTTTATGCCTCGACACAGAGGTCCAAGGGTTCAAATCCGACCTGTGACGATTTCCTGCATGTCTTCCCCCTTTCTCACCTAGCTGTCCTGTCCCAAAAAAAAAAAAAAAAAAAAAAAAAAAAGAAAAAGGCAGAAAAGCCCCAAAAATAATAAAAAAAATGAACGTTGAAAAGAACAAAAACGTCAAAAGAATCGCAGCAAAAATCAGAAAAAAAAAACATTGGAAAAAATGACAAAAACATTTAAAATGTTGATATAAGGGAGGATGGGAAAATGGAAGGAAGTACGCAGGAAAGGAGGTAAGGAAAGAAATGCAGAGAAGGAAGAATGAAAGGAAGGATTCAAGACCAAGATTGAATTTATACTGAATGATACAGTATTAGGGGACCACTAAGGCCTATATAAAAGAGACTTCAGATACAGTATTAGGGGACCACTAAGGCCTATATAAAAGAGACTTCAGATACAGTATTAGGGGACCACTAAGGTCTATATAAAAGAGACTTCAGATACAGTATTAGGGGACCACTAAGGTCTATATAAAAGAGACTTCAGATACAGTATTAGGGGACCACTAAGGTCTATATAAAAGAGACTTCAGATACAGTATTAGGGGACCACTAAGGTCTATATAAAAGAGACTTCAGATACAGTATTAGAGGACCACTAAGGTCTATATAAAAGAGACTTCAGATACAGTATTAGGGGACCACTAAGGTCTATATAAAAGAGACTTCAGATACAGTATTAGGGGACCACTAAGGTCTATATAAAGAGACTTCAGATACAGTATTAGGGGACCACTAAGGCCTATATAAAAGAGACTTCAGATACAGTATTAGGGGACCACTAAGGCCTATATAAAAGAGACTTCAGATACAGTATTAGGGGACCACTAAGGCCTATATAAAAGAGACTTCAGATACAGTATTAGGGGACCACTAAGGTCTATATAAAGAAACTTCAGATACAGTATTAGGGGACCACTAAGGTCTATATAAAAGAAACTTCAGATACAGTATTAGAGGACCACTAAGGTCTATAAAAGAGACTTCAGATACAGTATTAGAGGACCACTAAGGTCTATATAAAAGAGACTTCAGATACAGTATTAGAGGACCACTAAGGTCTATATAAAAGAGACTTCAGATACAGTATTAGAGGACCACTAAGGTCTATATAAAAGAGACTTCAGATACAGTATTAGAGGACCACTAAGGTCTATATAAAAGAGACTTCAGATACAGTATTAGAGGACCACTAAGGTCTATATAAAAGAGACTTCAGATACAGTATTAGAGGACCACTAAGGTCTATATAAAAGAGACTTCAGATACAGTATTAGGGGACCACTAAGGTCTATATAAAAGAGACTTCAGATACAGTATTAGAGGACCACTAAGGTCTATATAAAAGAGACTTCAGATACAGTATTAGGGGACCACTAAGGTCTATATAAAAGAGACTTCAGATACAGTATTAGGGGACAGCTAAGGTCTATATAAAGACTCACTGCTGAGCTCCAGTTTCTTGCGGACCCCGGGCGTCCTGGCCGAGGCGGTCCTCCTCTTGCTGCTCAGACATTTCGAGGCCGACTGTTTGGTGGCCGAGTGCAGCGACTCCGCTTCGGCGGCGCTGGCCTTCCTGGCGCTCATGGTGGCCCGGCTGACTTTCACTTCCCCCGCGGCGGCGCGCCGCATGATGGCGAAGTCCGGGGTGGGAAGGGCGCGCCGAGCGGGACCTCGGGACGCCGGCGCCGCTGCAGGAGGGGAGCATGGGGGGGGGAGGGAGGGTTTGGGACAGGAAGGAGGAGGAGGAGGAGGAGGGGACTCCGGAGCGAGTTCAGAGTCCAGCACTTTGAAGGTCTTGGAGTCCCAGGACAGCTTCACGTACAGAACGTCTCGATCGCCGTCCGGGAACGGAGCCGCTCCGTCCAGCTGCTTCACCTGCGAGGGAACGGAGAGAAGACGGAGATCCTGTTTACACTCATACAGTACAGGCTTAAAGTTTGGACACACCTTCTCATTCAATGAGTTTCCTTTTTATTTTCATCACTATTTACATTGTAGATTCTCACACAGAGACACACTGTCACATAGACACACACACAGAGACACACTATCACACAGACACACACACAGAGACACACTGTCACACAGACACACAGAGACACAGTCACACAGAGACACACTGTCACACAGACACACAGAGACACACTGTCACACAGACACACAGAGACACAGTCACACACACAGACACACAGAGACACACTTTCACACAGACACACACACAGAGACACACTGTCACACAGACACACAGAGACACAGTCACACACACAGACACACAGTCACACAGACACACACAAAGAGACACACACACAGTCACACACAATCACACACACAGTCACACACACAGAGACACACACAGTCACACACACAGAGACACACACAATCACACACACAGAGACATACAGTCACACACACAGAGACACAGTCACACACACAGTCACACACAGTCACACACAGTCGCACACACAAAGAGACACACACACAGACACACAGTCACACACAATCACACACACAGTCACACACACAGACATACAGTCACACACAGTCACACACAGTCGCACACAGTCGCACACACACAGACACACAATCACGCACACAGACGCACAGAGACACACACAAAGAGACACACACACAGACACACAGTCACACACAATCACACACACAGTCACACACACAGAGACATACAGTCACACACAGTCACACACACACACACAGTCACACACACAGAGACACAGTCACACACACAGAGACACAGTCACACACACAGAGACACAGTCACACACACAGAGACACAGTCACACACACAGAGACACAGTCACACACACAGAGACACACAGAGACACAGTCACACACACAGAGACACACAGAGACACAGTCACACACACACACACACAGAGACACAGTCACACACAATCATGCACACAGACGCACAGAGACACACAGTCACACATAGAGACACACAGTCACACACACACAGAGACAAATGTTAAGAAAAAGCTACAAAAACGCAGGGAAAAAATTGAATGTATACAGTACAGGCCAAAAGTTTGGACACACCACTTTTTATTTTCATGACTATTTACATTGTAGATTCTCACTGAAGGCATCAAAACTATGAATGAACACATATGGAATTATGTACTTAACAAAAAAGTGTGAAATAACTGAAAACATGTCTTATATTTTAGATTCTTCAAAGTAGCCACCCTTTGCTTCTTTATTAATAAGGGAAAAACTTCCACTAATGAACCCTGACAAAGCACACCTGTGAAGGTAAAACCATTTCAGGTGACTACCTCATGAAGCTCATTGAGAGAACACCAAGGGTTTGCAGAGTTATCAAAAAAAGCAAAGGGTGGCTACTTTGAAGAATCTAAAATATAAGACGTTTTCAGTTATTTCACACTTTTTTGTTAAGTACATAATTCATTTTTTTTTTAATTACTTTATTGTAGTGCTTTTCATATCCAATCACATGTTTTTACATATTTTTTCCTTTTGCACTTACATTTTTTACAGTCTTATATTATTTAATAACACAAAAAGAAACCCATAAAAACAAGAAACAAGACTAGAAAAAAAAAACAAGAAACAATATATTGAAAAAAAGACGTTATGTGAGTGTGTGTACGTGCGTGTGTGCTTGTGTATGTTCTTGTATATGTATGTGTGTATGTGTGTGTGTGTGCATGTGGATGCACTACAACCTATATCAAGCCATTGAAATACTTCGTTATTTTATCTAATATGTGTTTGGGATATATTTTCTTCCACTTTTCTAAGCTATTACTAGCTATGAAAGTGAGCTTTTCCATTTCTAATACTTGTTCTATTGTGTTATACCATAGATATACTTCTGGTGCTTTTGGTTGTTTCCATGTCCTTGTCAGTTGTTTCAGTGCGAAGTAAGACGTAGCATATTAAAAATATTTCGATCCTTCGCTTTTATCTTACATTGTATGTTAATACCTAAACAATTTTCTAACGTCAGGGATTCTTTAATATCTATAATTTCTTTCATGGCCTTTTCTACCGCTTCCCAAAAGCTCTTTATTACTGGACATGTAAAGAATATATGCGTACGATTTGCTATATTTTCCCCGCATTCTCTCCAGCAACCAGCTCCTGCCGCTGGAGACATTTTTCCCACGATATGAGGTGTAATAAAAATTCTCTTACTTATTTTCCAAGCAAATTCTCTCCAATGTTTTTACTGAGTTATTTTAAAATTATCTTTTAAGGAGTCTCTCCAAGCCTCACCTGAAATATTTATGGATAATTCTTTTTCCCCATTTTTCTTTTGCTTTACTCTCCACGTTTGTTAGTTTTTGCAATATTTTATAAACATCTGAAAGTTTTCCTGTGCCTTTGTTTCTATTTCCTGCCAAATATTGTAGTAATTAATTTCCCATTTTCTCTTCTGAATATTGTTTAATGTAACTCCTTACCTGTAAATATTTAAAAAAGTGTTTTTGCTCCAAGCCACATCTAGAAACCAGGGCTTCATATGTGTCCATTGTATTTTTAGTAAAACATTGTGAATATGAAATGAATCCATTACTAGCCCACCCTTGTAAGATCCCATCTGTTCTATTAGGTATAAAATCTGGGTCATGAATCATTTCTCGAAGTTGAACATTCTCACTTTGTATTTTTAATCGTTTGCACAGTTGCCTCCAATTCATTATGGTATTCTCAATACAAAATACTTGTGGTTGTTGTTTTTGTGTCTTTTTTCTTAAAAAGGGCAATGTTCCAATTAACCCTGCTGTTAACTCTTTCTCTCTATGTTTATCCATTTTACCTCTGTATCACTTTTCATCCACTTCATTATTGTTAAAATTTGTGTTGCATAGTAATAATTTTGTATATTTGGAGCACCTAAACCTCCTTCCTCTTTCTGTTGAGTTAATAGTTTAAATTTAACTCTGTGTTTTCTATTATTCCAAATAAAATTTGAAATCATTTTATTCCATGTATTAAAATACGTTTCTGTTAGCCTAAGTGGTAATGCTTGAAATAGGTTTATTTTCAAACTGCGTTATCATAGATAGATAGATAGATAGATAGATAGATAGATAGATAGATAGAGATATATATCGGATTTTTAAATCACCATAAATTTGTAGCGATATCGGCCTTTATAAATCCTTTATTGGTCAGGCTCTAGTTCAGTTTAAAATGGGGGCGTCTGGTCACCGTGGACCTGTAAGCTGGTCACATTAGTAAGGCAGACCCCCACCGAGGGCTGGGCAATATATCGATATTATATTGATATTGTGATATGAAACTAGATATCGTCTTAGATTTTGGAAATCGTAATATCGTAAATGGCTTCAGTGTTGTCTTTTCCTGGTTTTAAAGGCTGCATTATAGTAAAGTGATGTCATTTATTATGACATCATATGATTATTTATCTTAAATCTCATTGTGAAGATATTTTGTTAAAGCACCAATTGTCAACAATATAATATCGCCATCGAGGTATTAGGACAAGAATATCGCGATATCTGATTTTCTCCCTATCGCCCAGCCCCACCTAGTCTAAATAGTTCCAGCACATGTTGTTCAGATGTAGGGCTGCACAATATATCGCTTTTTTATCGTCATTGCGATAACAACTGCTGCCAGAAACACATTGCGAAAGGCTGCGACATATTGTTGAAAGAAAATATGAGTAAAAAACTGCACTTTAAAAGGTGCTGTAGATAGGATTGTAAAGATCCAGGACTTAGCCAAAAAATTTGAACATCGACAACTTCTCAGCCCCTCCCCTCCTTTCCGCTAAAGCCCAAACAGTCTCCTAAGCCCCTCCCCCCACAAGGGAGAATGGATGCCCTGATTGGTGCATCTGAACAGGGAGTGGTGGATTTTTGCAAATCTCACTCCAGGCTGTAGGTGGAGCCAGAGGAGCCTGCTTCATGTAGTTCTACTGGAACATTGGGTCAGTTTCAAATAATATGACAGAAAGGTAGTTTTACCTTACCTACTGCACCTTTAATACTGGTTTATTTATCGCAAGTAACATCGTTATCGCGATATTCAAAAAAGCTATTGCATATTTTCTTCATGTCGTGCAACTAGGGTTGGGTACCAAAACTCGGTGCCAATAGGGCACGGGTTCCGATGTAAACGGTAGTAACGAGACCGAATAAGAACAAATACTTCGGTGCCTTATGTCGGTGTCTGACTTTCCACTACACTCGACAGCAGGTAACGTTAGTCTAGCTTTAGCTAGCAGCTGGATTAATCTCGGTTAAAGTGCCGACAACTAACGTTAAACAGTGTAAAGAGGGACTGGATTTCAACAGTGTGCTCTGCAGAGCAGCAGCTGCCCACGTTGGAAAAACACTGACGGTGCGTTCACTGAAACTGGTAACCTACAGCTTTGCGGTGCATTCAAAGTTATTGTAAAATACACTTTTCCCACCTGGTGGTTGTTTTTGTCATTCAACAACAATTTACTGGTGAAATAAGTTATTGTTTATTATAAGTTATAGTTATTACATTAATAATAAATAATTTATTTTGGCCATATGGCCTCAGTAATAAACAAGTTGTTCTTAAATGTCGCCGACTGTGGTTTAGTACCCTTCTTTTTTTACTCGGTTCAGGCACCGTTTAGGCACCGGCAACGTTTTAAAAGTACAGATTTAGCACCGGTATCAGAAAAAAAAACGAGCCTGGCAACCCTATTCGGATGCCACTTAAAGGTCACCTGCACAGGCCTGAGGATGGACTCGGCGTCCACCTCGTCGTCACAGCTGCGGCCCTGATAGTAGAAGATCTCCTGCGGGTGAGGCTCTCTGCCCAGCAGCTTCAGCTTGCTCACAGGCACTTCGGACACACGGGCAAACCACTGAACCACCGCCTTCTTCTGCCTCCCGCTCTCTGAAAACACAAAGAGAGAAAAGCTGTCAGCTTTGAAAGCGCTCATATTCTATTTTTGATGTACTGCACATTGCTGCAGCTCCTCTTTTCACCCTGTGTGTTGAGCTCTCTGTTTTAGCTACAGACTTCTGTTCCATCTTTGTTTGAAGTTGCACATGTGCAGTACCTAGGTAAGGACTACTAGCCAGTCAGAAGCAGAGTATGAGGGCGTGCCCTGACAGTAGCTAGGTAAGGACTACTAGCCAGTCAGAAGCAGAGTATGAGGGCGTGCCCTGACAGTAGCTAGGTAAGGACTACTAGCCAGTCAGAAGCAGAGTATGATGGCCCTGACAGTAGCTAGGTAAGGACTACTAGCCAGTCAGAAGCAGAGTATGAGGGCCCTGACAGTAGCTAGGTAAGGACTACTAGCCAGTCAGAAGCAGAGTATGAAGGCCATGACAGTAGCTAGGTAAGGACTACTAGCCAGTCAGAAGCAGAGTATGAAGGCCATGACAGTAGCTAGTTAAGGACTACTAGCCAGTCAGAAGCAGAGTATGAAGGCCATGACAGTAGCTAGTTAAGGACTACTAGCCAGTCAGAAGCAGAGTATGAAGGCCATGACAGTAGCTAGGTAAGGACTACTAGCCAGTCAGGAGCAGAGCATGAGGGCTTGCCCTGACAGTACCTAGGTAAGGACTACTAGCCAGTCAGAAGCAGAGTATGAGGGCGTGCCCTGACAGTACCTAGGTAAGGACTACTAGCCAGTCAGAAGCAGAGTATGAAGTAAAGGCTGGACTACAGTAGAGCTGTTTGGAGCAGTTTGTGAACAGTGTTTTCTGTTGGAGATGGTAAGTCCCTTTGGGGGGGACTTTGGGCTTTTTCACTTTGTAAACCTATAATGTGCACAAAAAGATGTACAATATAACACAATAAACAAAAGGGAAAAAGCCAAAAAGCATAATATGAGCGCTTTACGGACAAAGTCAGGTGTGATCGTGACTCACCGTCACCGTACAGCCGGATGACTTTGGCCACGTAAGGGTTGTCTTCGTCTTCGCCCTCTATGAGGATGTGTTGGCCCGTGTTGATGACCGTGGTCTTCGGGAGACCCTCCACACTGATGGCCAAGGAGCTGAGAATATAAAGAGGCAGATTATTAAAGGTTAACTTTTTCATTCATTCAACCTGGACCCCTATTTCCCTCTGTTTTTGAATCTAAGTGACTGATGGAAACAACAAGTTTTTGAACTTGCTCCAACAAGCTGCAATGTAATGTTAATGGGGGATTGAGAACCTTCAATTTACGTCCACTAAAAGTTCTATTGGTGCCACTGACAGACTCAGATTATTATTCTAAATGTTTGACAACATTATGGGATGGATCCCTACAGAGATAGACATTTTAGTTAAAGAGTAAGATCCTTTTAGTTTAACATGAAACAGCCCCGAAATCACCATCACCAAACTCCACCAGACTCCATGTAAATAATTAGGACTTTTATCATCGTAAAACACACTTCATTCAAAGTGGACAGACACTAAATAGAACTATCAAAAGCCGTCTTGGTTCATCCTTCCACTGTTCCAACAATCACCACTCTGATTTGGTTGATATAAACCCTTAATTCACCCATTTACATGTGGGAATATGCTGGCTCTATACACGCTAAAAGTCCTGATTATTTACATGGAGTCTGGTGGAGTTTGGTGATGGTGATTTCGGGGCTGTTTCATGTTAAACTAAAAGGATCTTACTCTTTAACTAAAATGTCTATCTCTGTAGGGATCCTTTCCATAATGTTGTCACACACTTAGAATAATAATCTGAGTCTGTCAGTGACAAAAAAGCGTTTTTTGAAGACAGAAATCGAAGGAGTTGCATTGTAGTATTACTAATTTAACTGCAGTACGCATCATAATACTTCTTCCACCTCTGTAAAGAGTTATCCTTCTGCAAAATACAAAAAACTACTAATAATACTCACCCATATTCATACGTTTTCAACTTTCTGTTGAAACTAACAGGCTCTCCGCGCCACTTGTACACTCTTCTGACTCTCAGTCTGGTGAAATACTTCATCTTGTTTCCTCGTTTACTGTTGCACGAGCTCGGATACGACAACGCAATCAATAATCAATACAAAAAGAAAGCCTTTGTGTGTGTGTGTCCGTTTATCTGCTTTGATTTAAAACCCGCATTGAAAAAAGGAAGATTTCATAGAAATATTCTTCAGACAACTCACGCCAACGCTGGACAACATTTCGCGCGAAAATTGCGTAGTTTCCGTTTTGTTCTTCTTCCCTAGTTGTAATGGCGGGCTACGAAGCAACGTGAACGGAGAATGCTGCCCCCGTACGGTAGCGGAGTGTACTACATGCTGTAACATAACTGTTTACAATCAATCTAACTTTATTTGTTTATTTGTGTTTTCATTTCATTTCAATTTTGTTGTTTGTATGAAAGTGTTAAAGTTAAATTTTTCCCATTAAATTACATCTTGACAGCAAATTGAAATCTCTATTTTGAAACCATTATACATGAATATATATATATATATATGGATTTTAAAAGTATATGAATTTTATGTTTGATCAATTTTTTTGTCAGTTTTGTATCGATACATTTTTATTTTTTTATTCAATGCTTTTAAATACAACAGGCATTTATATAACTCTCTCAATTTTGATTCAAATAACCTTACAGATGAACTACAATTGAATTAAATTAAAATTAGGGGGGCATTAGTCTCAAGGTACTTCTTTATTTCAACCTTTTTAAAGGCTGAAAATTTTTTTTAATTCAATTTAAAAAAGCAACACAATTTGGGGTAACCTTGAGAACCTTAAAAAACGACATTTGTGAATATAAAATGTATTAATAATTGTTTTGTGATGTTATTTGTTTGATATCAGATTCAGATAAAAAAAAAAAAAACTCGGACAGTAAACATATAATAGCTTATAAAAAATAATATACACAGGATAAAAATAAGACAACGTATGTGTGCAAAGTGACAACGTGTTTGTGTTTGTGTGTGGGTCATTACGTTTTATATTAAGTTGTTTAGGGCAGCGGGAATGAAGGATTGTTTGTTCGCGTTTTTCTTGGCTAGCCGTAACTTTTAATACGTTTTAATAAACGGAACTAAAACTTATTTAATACTTAATAACAATTATTATCTTAAAACGTGTGTCACTGTGTTGCAGTCCAACAGCGACACTTGCAGATTAATTCAGGGAACTTTTACTCTTACAAAATAAAAAATAAATAAAAATAAACGAACCGGAAGTATTATTTAGACTGTTTCCGGCGTTGGATCGCAGGCTGCTGATGTTTCCATGCTAGTTTGGTCTCTGATTCTTCGTTCCGATGGCAAACAGAACTGTTAAAGATGCGAACAGTATACACGGGACCAACCCGCAGTATCTGGTGGAGAAAATCATCCGGACTCGAATCTACGAGTCTAAATACTGGAAGGAGGAGTGCTTCGGTCTGACCGGTGAGTAGCATGTTAGCATGTTAGCCAGCGAGCTAACGTTAGCTTCCTGTCGGCTAACAACGCTAGCCCTCAACCCGCTGATTTCACCCCTCTGTTCTCTATTTAAAGTAACTCAACTCACATTAGATGTGTAGCCGAATTTTGGTCCTCATGTTTATGGAACCATTTATGTCACTTAAGTATAGCTTGAGTTTTGTTTTCCTCTATATCTGTTAAAAATATTGAAAATACCAAGCGTGCTAAAGCTAATTACGTTACCGCAGGCCAAAGTTAACTCTCGTAACTGTTTATTTTATCTAAAATCCCAAAGATATTCACTTTGTAACATTGTGAGACAAATTAGGGCTGCAAGTTATTATTTTCATTATTGATTAAACTGCTGATCAGATCAGACTGCTGTAAAAGTACTAATACCATACTGAAAATACTCCTGCAGTCCTGCATTCAAAGATTTAACTAAGTAAAATAATTTATTTTCAGCGTTATGACGATGCATTTTCCAGCTGATCAAATATGCCTTTTAAAGACTATATGAGCTTAAGAAGTAGGAGACTATAGACATAAAGTAATATTCTTAAATTTATCACAAACACATCTGGAGATACGTGGTTTTCACTGACTGGACAGGAAGGGGATGGAAAACTGTCATCTGGAAAGTCACTAGTGGAGTAAATGGTACAATATCTCCTGAGATGTAGTAAAATATATAAAGTTACATGAAAGGAAAATACTACAGTTTGTTACATTCAACCACTTTGCATACTTTTGTGTACATTTGGTCTGGGTCGTTTTTCTTGTTACAATGAAGGGAAATATTAATGTAGTGGCAGCCCGCCATGGCAAAATGTATGCCGCCACGGTATCAGAACAGACGCACAATGTTGTTGCGGTTGCCTTTTAAATTATCCTGCCGACATAATGGCAGTTGGTCAAGACCACACCCCCACCCTCCACCTTGCCCCCCCCTCTCTCCTCCTCAATAGCTACAGACAGAAATGGCACATCCTAAGGAAAGCTCATTGTGGGACTGGCTCTAGTGGCTGTAATTCTGCACCATGGCTGAATTTCAGGAAAGAGACTTCAGATACAGTATTAGGGGACCACTAAGGTCTATATAAAAGAGACATCAGATATAGTATTAGGGGACCACTAAGGTCTATATAAAAGAGACTTCAGATACAGTATTAGGGGACCACTAAGGTCTATATAAAAGAGACTTCAGATACAGTATTAGGGGACCACTAAGGACTATATAAAAGAGACATCAGATACAGTATTAGGGGACCACTAAGGTCTATATAAAAGAGACTTCAGATACAGTATTAGGGGACCACTAAGGTCTATATAAAAGAGACTTCAGATACAGTATTAGGGGACCACTAAGGTCTATATAAAAGAGACTTCAGATACAGTATTAGGGGACCACTAAGGTCTATATAAAAGAGACTTCAGATACAGTATTAGGGGACCACTAAGTATATAAAAGAGACTTCAGATACAGTATTAGGGGACCACTAAGGCCTATATTAAAGAGACTTTAGATACAGTATTAGGGGACCACTAAGGCCTATATAAAAGCATCCAAAGAGCACCATGTCATGGGACCTTTAACAACAAGTACAATTATTCAGAGGTTATTGGGCCCGTCCAGTTTAACTCCACATACTGTTGTGTTGATGGAGTTTATTGTCAAAATGTTCGCTTTCTTCCGAGTCGACTATTAAACGAACGGCTCCGCCTGGGGGGTTGTTGTTCAGACAGACCTTCCCCCACTGCTAAAAAAAAATCCTAAAGGAAACACTGATTTAACACAATAGTGAGCCTATATCTTCGTGACAGCGGTTCGTTTTTGTCCTTTTCTTACAATGACGTTGTTAAAGACGTGTTTGCATGTTGTTGTTGTTGTTTGATCTACAGCGGAGCTGGTTGTTGACAAAGCCATGGAGTTGAAGTTTGTCGGGGGAGTTTTTGGGGGAAACATCAAGCCCACCCCCTTCCTCTGCCTCACTCTGAAGATGCTGCAGATTCAACCCGAAAAAGACATCATCGTTGAGTTCATTAAAAACGAGGATTTCAAGTGAGTTTCAATCTATCGAGAGAATAAAGTGAACACTGGTGCCTCCCTTCCTCAAACAAACGAGAAGAAAATAGGAAAATACACTCGACAAAAACAATCAAAACTCAGAATCAAACAGCCACAGAGGCACAGAAGGAGTAAATCTTAACGCGGAGACAAATGTCCCAAAACGCCATCTTTTCGCCAGGACAATGTACGTTTTAATTAGAGATGGTCCAATACCATTTTTTGCTTCCCGATACCGATTCCGATACCAGAACTTGCTTTTATTCTCCAGTTTGACAGTCAGTTATAAATGGAAAAAGAACCTAAATAAACTACTTTTAACGTAGATTTTCTTCAGGGCTTTATTACGTGGTATCGGATCGGGGCATAAACTCCAGTACTCCCCGATACCGATACCAGCGTTTTAGGCGGTATCGGAGCCGATACCGATACTGGTATCGGACCATCTCTAGTTTTTATTACCTCCGTAAGATTCATTCCTTCGGTGTCTCAGTGGTTTGATTTTATTCTTATTCTTTATTTATAAAGGACAACACACATTAATCAACATTTCTGTAAATGTGCCAGTGTTAGCCAGCCGGCTAATTTTCAACTCGAGTCCTTTTGGCCAGATGATTTTAGACCAAAGCAGCAGGAAAGAGCAATGAGGATTTTTGTTGTTGTTTTTTGTTAGAGATGCACCGATTACAACTTTCTAGGCCGATTCAGATTTTCTTTGAGTTAGGCCGGCTGATACCGATTTTAGCCGATTCCGATTTTTATATTTTCTAACCACTTTACAGCACACACAAATATTTATTTTCAATGTTTTCTTTAATAGAACATGTGTTAAGATAATGCATCACTATGAAATAGAACTATATGAATTACTCCTGGTGTGGGACATTCACACACATCTAAAGAGCAACATCAGAACCATTTCCTTCTTTTCACATCCAATATCACACTAAAGAAATGTGTTGAAAACGGGTCAAATTTAACCCGAGCACAACATGAATGTTAAAGGTTTTTTCCATTTGCTGTTTATCCAAAGCTCATATTCCAAACACTGCAATGCTAAATATCTGCTGACTCATGCTGGGCTTGTGTCGTGTGGGTCTTACCGTGCTGTGTCTCTGTGTTTTTGTGTCTTTTTAGATATGTCCGTTTACTCGGCGCGATGTACATGAGGTTAACTGGCACCGCCGTGGACTGCTACAAATACTTGGAGCCGCTGTACAACGATTACAGGAAAGTCAAGAGTCAGAACCGAAACGGAGGTGAGGATTGTTATTAATCGACTCGTACGGCGCTTTACCCACACGCTAGTTTCGTTAAGGTCGCTTCTATCTCTCTTCTTTCCTTTTCTGTTTCAGAGTTCGAGATGATGCACGTGGACGAGTTCATCGACGAGCTCCTTCACGCAGAGAGGATGTGTGACATCATTCTGCCTCGGCTTCAGGTGCGCTTACGCACAGAGCATTGCATTTTTTTAATCCCCTTCCACTTAAAGTTGTTTTGCCTGTTTACGTACAGCTGAGTGTTTGAGCTTCCCTGTGCAGAATCATTCATTTCTGTATCCAACAGTTTGACTTCTGAAATTTCACAAATTCCATCTCCGTTAAAATAATATTTGTCGTGCATGTTGTTTTCCTATCAGAAATTCAAGTTAGTTATTTGTAAGGTCCAAATCATTCATTGGCCTTTGTGCCCCAACATTTTTTGTCACACCGAAGGCCAAATTGCCTTGACCCTAAAATTATGAAATTCCAAGCCTGACACACACTGACAGACACACACACACAGACACACACAGACACAGAGACACACACATCACACACACACACACACACACACACACTTTGTGGGGACCAGTCATTGACATAATGCATTCCCTAGCCCCTTACCCTAACCTTAACCATCACAACTAAATGCCTAACCTTAACCCTTATCCTAAACATAACCTAATTATATCCCTAATCCTAAACAGCCCTTTCAACTTGTGGGGTCCAGCATTTTATCCCACAAGGATACTGTAGTACGTGGTTTTTGGACCCCACAAATATAGTAAAACGGGTACACACACGCAGACACACACACACACACACACACACACACACACACACACAGACAGAGACACACACACACACACACACACAGACCCAGACAGACAGACACGCACACAGACACACACACACACAGCGCTCAGTGCGAGTGTTTAGACCCCTGCTGTTTGTGTTTCTGCAGAAGAGACACGTACTGGAGGAGGCCGAGCTCTTAGAGACACGAGTCAGCGCTCTAGAGGAAGACCTGGATGAGGTGGAGACCAGCGAAGATGAAGACGAGGAAGAAGAGAAGGTAAAAACCTCGTAGAACATCTAGCTGTAAATCGAGGAACCTGTGTGTTTGTGTGTGTCTCCCACATGGAGTTGCTATTTTCCTAGAAGGCTCGTTGATTGCGGTGTCAAAAACACGAGTTGGATGAACCCACGTTGTTGTCGTTATCGACTAATCGATTAGTTGATTTAATCGACAGATCTGTAAATCTGAGTTTCTCCGCAAAGAGTCATGCAAAAAGCACCACTTTAATTCTTGTGTTTACCAGAGATGTGCTCGTACGTTTCTTGGAAATAAGTGATTCAGCATGAAAGAAAGCATCAAACATGACTAATGGAATAAAGAGATCTAAGTTGACTAAGACCAAAACAACCGATTAGTCGACTAATCCACTAAGAGAGAGCAGCCTTACCCTCTGCATGCTTTTGGTTTCCTCCCACCATAAAGACATACGTGCCAGGTAACTAGGACTACTACTTGCAAACATTGGTGCATTTACAGAAATGTTGATTAATATGCATTGTCCAAATAAATCAATCTTAGATTAACTGCAGCTGTGCCTGATTAAACCTCACTCTTTAAAAAACTCAAACTGGGAAACAAGAAATCAGATCTATCTATCTATCTATCTATTCATTCTCTGGACAACGATATCTATCTATCATATCTCTGGACAACGATATGATTTACATTCCCACCTAACACAATCAGCTCATTGTCATTGCAAAGTTCAGTCGTTGGATGAAGACCCAAAAACGTCGGAGAAAAGTGTCCAAAAAATGTTAAAAAAAAAAGCAACAAAAAAGTCGACTTTTATTGTGAAATATTGCACCTTCAGAATAATAAGTGAAGGAAAAAATGCAGAGAAAGTAATTGCTGTGTTATTTTTTATTTTTTATTAACAATATAAACAATTTTCTCGCCTCTCTGCCGGGTTTTAAACGTTGTTTTTGTTCTTCTTGGTTTCTGCGCCTGCAGCCGGAGAGACTCCAGACCCCCGAGCCCCACAGACGCCGCGACGGTTACCGAGACAGCGACAGACCTCGCCGCTCTCCGTCACCTCGTTACAGACGCAGTCGCTCGCCCAGACGGTTTGTCTCTCCATCACCCAAAACAACATGTTTACCTTTTTGTGTGTAAAGTGTTTTAGAAAATTATGATCTAAAATCTCTTAATTTCCCAGGAGGAGCAGATCTCCAAAGAGACGAAGGTATGTTTAGCTTTTATCACGTTTTTTTTATTTTATTTATTATTTTATAAATAAAATCAGCGTTCATATGTTTTGACAAAAACCTGGAAAAGTTATGGAATTTGAAAAATGCAAATTCCAGGCCTGGAAAGGTTTTGGAAACATAAAAAGACCCAGAAAGTTTTGGAAAAGTCATGGAATATTTTTTTTTAACACAGCATAATAATATGTGATTAATAAATGTATTTTCATTTAATCTTAACCTCAGCGTTATATTCGGGGAGCGATATTATGAATCCCTCTATGAACCACAGACATTATCATTCATTTTATGTGTTATTCACTTTAACACAGATTTGTATTCTTATTGTATAATGTCGAAAAACAGTACAGTACAGGCCAAAAGTTCAGACTCACCTTCTCATTCAATGCGTTTCCTTTTTATTTTCATGACTATTTACATTGTAGATTCTCACTGAAGGCATCAAAACTATGAATGAACACATATGGAATTATGTACTTAACAAAAAAGTGTGAAATAACTGAAAACATGTCTTATATTTTAGATTCCTCAAAGTAGCCACCCTTTGCTTTTTTTGATAACTCTGCAAACCCTTGGTGTTCTCTCAATGAGCTTCATGAGGTAGTCACCTGAAATGGTTTTACCTTCACAGGTGTGCTTTGTCAGGGTTCATTAGTGGAAGTTTTTCCCTTATTAATAAAAAAGCAAAGGGTGGCTACTTTGAAGAATCTAAAATATAAGACATGTTTTCAGTTATTTCACACTTTTTTGTTAAGTACATAATTCCACATGTGTTCATTCATAGTTTTGATGCCTTCAGTGAGAATCTACAATGTAAATAGTTATGAAAATAAAAAGGAAACTCATCGAATGAGAAGGTGTGTCCAAACTTTTGGCCTGTACTGTAGTCATGGAAATTTACCGAAAAGGTATTGGTTAAAATGCGTATGAACACTGTACAACACTCGTAGCTCATTGGTGTGTTTTTTTTGTTGCGTGTTCTCACGTAGCCCGTCGCCCCGGAGAGACCGGCATCGCAGCAAGAGCCCTCGCCGCCATCGCAGCCGCTCCCGAGACAGACGCCACCGCTCCAAATCCCCAGGTAGGCTCCACTGGGGAGCTAGGGTCCTCAAACGCACCGCTCGGAGGTCCCCATCTGTGTCAGATTTGACCCATTTTTCAAAAAGTTTCTCTATCAGAAATTTGGGTTTTCTTTCAACCAAACTGTCCAAAAACATAACGTGGATGGTTCTATACAACCGTTACTCTTCACAAGTAAAATAAATGATCAGTTCACTGCTTTCATTGAATTTGGCTGTTTTATTTAATTTTATAGCGGGGGGGAATTATCAATGGAAAAAAAACAAATGTTGAAAAAACAACAGAAATGAAAAAAAAATCAACAATAACATCAGAAATTTGTGACAAAAAAAGTGACAAACATCGGAAAAAGTGACAGAATGTTTTTTGAAAATAAGTGACAAAAACGTCAGCAAAAAAAAGTTTCAATTACAAATTTTGACCCAGAAAATAACCAGAGTTGCCTGATCGATGGGAAGACAACACGAGGGTTAATTTTAAGACCGAGTGACATTGTTCCCGTGTACTGTGGATGATGAAATGTGTTTTTAATGATGACGTAGAAAAAGAGGAAATAGATCCTGACTTTAAATGATAATGTGATGATTTTAGATATTAATTCTGTGGTTATTTTACACCCTGCAGGTCACCACCGGAGCCACAGACATCGCAGCCACTCAAAGTCCCCAGAGAGGTGAGTGAGTCCCTTTCTTTTAGAAAAGATTCCCAAATAATCTGTCATGTTTATATCTGCACACGTGAAGCTGGGAATCATGGGAAGTTTTTAGAAAACTGTCCTCCACCTCAATACCGTGTTATAAACTCTGCAAAATGCTTCTTTTTTTTTATTTAACTAAAACAAGCCAAAGTTACTGAATGTTGTCTGAACTTAAGCAGCTGAACAATACGTTTTGTTGTTCGTCAAAGTTGTCTAAAGGAAAAGTTTACGAATCCGACTAATTCGGAGATGACTTCCAGTACAAAAGCCGGGAGTCTTTTCACTGTTTTAGATGCTTTTTGTGAGACATTTTGGTTTTTATCTTCTACGTTTTTTATGCTTTTCGGACTCTTTTCTCCCTACTTTTTGTAGCTTTATTTTTACGTTTTTTGATGCTTTTCGGACTCCTTTGTCCCTATTTTCCTACGATTTTGTGTATACGTCTTTTTTTTTTTTTTTTCCTACATTTTTGTAGCTTTATTTCTATGTTTTCTGACTTTTTTTGTCCCCTTTTTTTTTTTTTTTTTTTTAATTTTTTTTTTTTTTTTTCCACACTTTTCTCACTTCTGATGTTTTTTTATTTGTATGGTTTGTCTGCCGTCTCGGATACATTTTAGTCTGAACCGTAACAATCTTCCCCACAAAGTCTGTTGCCGTTTTCTGGAGCCTTTTTTTCGTATCAAACGATCAGCAGATGGCACTTGGCTCAGTCTTATGTAGAAAAGTCATTCTCTCAACAACCATTTATTAAATTATTTCCCTTCTTTCCCATCACA
Source organism: Perca flavescens (assembly GCF_004354835.1). Classification (NCBI taxonomy): domain Eukaryota; kingdom Metazoa; phylum Chordata; class Actinopteri; order Perciformes; family Percidae; genus Perca; species Perca flavescens. The sequence continues at coordinate 35,811,103 of NC_041339.1, read as the reverse complement.
GGAGTTCAAAAAAGAGTCACAAGAAGAGTCGAAGAGGAAACGAGTGATCTCACGTCTACTTTTATATCTTGTCTTCCTTTTTTTTTGTACCTTTTGATCTGTCAGATCTTTGTTTCTTTTACAAGTAATTTCAGTTGTAGATGTCGGCCCACTGACCTGTCTGTAAGTTATTACAATGTAAAGGTTCGAGCAGCGTTTCATATCCGGTATCTAATCACTCCCAAACCCTCCGAGAGACAGTAATCTAATATAACAGGGATGCACCGAATCCAGATTTTTGGGGTTCGGCCGAATACCGAATCCACTGGTGAAGATTCTGCCGAATCTGAAACCAAATACCGAATACTCCTCCCATCCTCAGTCCATGAACACGGTAAACACATGAATGAAGTAAACAAGTCCACAGCCTCTAAAATAGTTAAATGTAACAACTTAACGTTGATACCGCACGCTCTTTTCAAATCGTAGGAAAGCACATTGCTATCACCAGCTGAGTGAGTAACCAGTGTATGATGAAGGCATGTTGGGTGGGTGAAATTAGAAAGCTAACGCTAGCTAACGAGCAGCAGCCGGCCGTTCAGTCGCTCCGCTCCCGCTGTAGGGAGACTCGTTTACCGAGAGAACAGCTGATCGCCCGGGAGAGACACTGTCTGGGTAGCACCAGTCTTTAGCAGTGACTGTCCTTCCTTTGCCGTACCTGAAGTTGCTGCATTCTGGCTGCTGTCTGGAGATTCCTTCGTGCACAACTCGTATTCTTTCGGATGTTTTGTACCAGATGTTGTAACATCAGCCATGTTGTGTATAGTTTAGGGTCCTCGCCACCACCAGACCAATCAGCATTGAACAGATTGAACATGTAGCTGGACTTGAATGGCCTTCTTTTGACTGAAAGTACTGCCAAACAACAACTTTTTCTGCTCACCAGATCCATGTCCACTTCCTCACAGCCTACTGCATTGAACGCTCCACCTACATAAACACCTTCCTGTAATCAACGGCGCCGTCGCTAGGGCGACCAGCGTAGGGATCCGAAGCCGAATCCTAGATTCGGTGCATCCCTAAATAATAACCATCCCCCTCTTATCAGATTGGCCATCATTGATAACTTTTGGATCTGTGTACCGGTAATTGTAGAAAATGTTTCTGTATGTTGAGAGTTTGTCAAAGAAATAAAGACCCTGATCCTGATGCCTCTGGGATTTTTATTGACAAGAAACTTTTATCATGTGAAGTAAGACATGCTAAAAATATTACAGCCGTGTTTTCATGTTTCAGTATGTAAAGGATGATGTGTTAGCCCTCCGGTTGTCTTCCCGTAGACCCTGAGCTTGTCGTCCTTCTGGGTCACAATTGCAAATCGATTTTGTTTTTGGGCTTTTCCCTTTTATTATAGTGACAGTGGATGGACATGAAAGGGGGAGAGAGATAGGGGATGACAAATTAACTTGGCTCTTTTTCCAACGTTTTTTGACACTTTTTGAAACGTTTTTTTTCGCTTTATTTAAATACATGGTCAATAAACATAATTTAAATGACATAATACCAGTTTTTTGGTTTTAAAAAAACAACTTGTTGATTATTTCGACTGATAGTTAAGATCAGAGGATGTTGAGTGGATCACAGTTTATTTCAAATGCTATAAAACTGAGAAATCAACACCCACAAATCAATGAAATAAATCATTAGCCTGCCATGAATGTTACATGGCTTCCATACAATGTACATCCACGCATTCATGTTATTTTGGGGCTATTTGGTTCAAAGAAACTCATCATTCTGATATTAAAAATGGGTCAAATTTGACCCCGAGGACAACGCGAGGGTTACAAATGTGTTTATAGAAAAGGATATAATTTAACATGACTCTAATAAAGTTTCCCAATAATAAATACATCATGAAATCATCTTAACAATGGTTTAAATTCAAGGAAAAAAATGACTTTCAGGTTATACATCACATTATCAATCAAGAGTTTTATATTTGTTACAGAAATCAAAGCACATTTCAGAGAGTATTGTCTTCTAAAGACAAAAAAAATAGGAATATAGGTGTAATCAAGGTTACATACGAGGTTAGGGTTAACCCTAACCCTAACATAGGGCTGAATTTTCAGTGAAATACAAAAATCTTGTGGGACCATTGGGCTGTGGAACAATAGGCACCCTCGCTTCTGAATAAGATGTTTCTGCTTCTGGACCAGCCGACCAACAGAAGGAAACAGGTTTTCCTGATGTGTAATCAATTTCTGGATTAAGAACCAGTGCTTTTAAAAACACTATAATGGCTCTTGCAGGTTTGTCAGAAACTCCTCTATTTCTCTACACATGTGGCTCCTGCCTCTGTCTCTAAACCTCTTCAGGATTGTGATACTGTTCTCCCGATAGTTACTTTTTAGCGGTATCTTTGCCACCTTCATGTGATATCGTAGTGACCCTTCGCTGTCTTGTTGATTATAGTATAAATATTTTGCGTAGTAGTTGTAGAGCAACTGCTTGTCTACAGGTTCCAGATCACTTTCTAGCAGTTCCTGGTATATCTGCTCAGATTTATCCTGGTTGTAATTAAACTGTTTATACATATTTGCAAGGTCTATTTTCTTCAGAAATGAAGAATGAGGGTAGAGAGCAATCACTTCTTCATGGAGACTGATTGCTCTGTCTATCACGCTTTTCTCTGGGCGACTGTCCCTGAAATAAATGATCTTCCATTTGTAGCAATGTGCAGCACATTTCTTCAGATAACGCTCATCTGGATGGGTTCTCAGAGCCTCCTCTACAAATGTAATGGCCTCATCAATAGATAGATAGCAACTGTAAATCTTTAGTAATGGTCTAATACCACTGTAGCTGCTGAGGGGATTTTTCAACATCTTTTTGGCTAACTCAAATGCTTCTTCTTCGATTTCTTCTCCTCTCTTAGCACGTTGGTTTAAGTAGTAAACAGCGAGGTTCAAGTTCTCTGGATCCTGTTCGTTGGCGAGTCTCATTTTCTCCAGAAGGTCAGCCTCCACCACTGTCTCGCTGTGATTAGAAGCATACATTAGGGCTAAGACGTAGCTGGTGTTCCACTCCACCATGTCCGGCTGCATCCTGATGGCTCTCTGGAAGTAATCTGCAGCATCTTTCTTTTGTTCTCTGCTGAACTTCATCAGGGTCCAGGCTTTCTCAGCGTAGATCTCTGGATGGAGCTCATCCTGGGATGGAGATGGGTATTTATTCATCAGGGCGTTGACCTTTGACAGGTAAGCCTGACTCTCTGCTTGGTCTCCCAGGTGGTGGTGCAGCCACGCCAGGTTCCCGTAGTTCACCACCAACCAGGGACCCTCATCTGCGTTTCTTATCTTGCTGAAGGCCTCTGCAGCCTTGTTGAAGAAACTCTGGGCGTCTTTGGTGAACCCCAGCTTGTACTGAACGAACCCCCGCAGGTTGTAAATGTGACCCAGCCAGCTGTTCCCCTCCTCGGTGCCGATGTCCTCCAGGTTTACCCTGCGACGTAAAAGTAGGGACTCGCTGGTCTCCAGATCCCAGGTGAAGTGGCACTGCAGGGCCTCCAGTTGGGACTCCAGTGTGGTTTGACTCTGAGAGGCACTGACAGAGAATAAAAATATATATTAAAACATATCATCAGCCAAAGATCAGCTTTCCCAAAAGAGGCTGAGCAGAGTGATACCCTGATAATTGGAGCACATCCTCCAGTCCCCATTTTTTGAATAAGGAAAGAACAGAAGAATTAAAGCTTGAAGGACTAAAGAAAAAATATTGAGGAAAAGACAGAGGGAAGGACAGATAGGAATGGGATGAGAAATAAGGAAACATGGCAGAAAGAGGCAAGGAAAAAAAGAGGAGGAAATGAGGAAAAGATAAATAGGAACGAAGACAGGAAGTAAGGAATTAGTAAAGAACTGAAGAAAGACAACTGAAAGCAGCCACTGAGGAAACACATTACACATCATTCATTCATTAAATCAAATTATAGTAATAATATAGTCAACTTACATTTAGCTCTAACACACATAATTACCCCACCAGACATGCCACCAGAGGTCTTTTTTAAAGTTCCTAGATCCCGACCACAATCAATGCAACGTACAGTATTGTATCGAGCGATGGTTGCATGGAACTCACTTCCAGCTGAGATTGCTAAAGCGCACAATGAATCAAGCTTTAAAGGTCCCATGGTATGGTGCTCTTTGGATGCTTTTATATAGACCTTAGTGGTCCCCTAATACTGTATCTGAAGTCTCTTTTATATAGGCCTTAGTGGTCCCCTAATACTGTATCTGAAGTCTCTTTTATATAGACCTTAGTGGTCCCCTAATACTGTATCTGAAGTCTCTTTTATATAGGCCTTAGTGGTCCCCTAATACTGTATCTGAAGTCTCTTTTATATAGACCTTAGTGGTCCCCTAATACTGTATCTGAAGTCTCTTTTATATAGACCTTAGTGGTCCTCTAATACTGTATCTGAAGTCTCTTTTATATAGGCCTTAGTGGTCCCCTAATACTGTATCTGAAGTCTCTTTTATATAGGCCTTAGTGGTCCCCTAATACTGTATCTGAAGTCTCTTTTATATAGACCTTAGTGGTCCTCTAATACTGTATCTGAAGTCTCTTTTATATAGACCTTAGTGGTCCCCTAATACTGTATCTGAAGTCTCTTTTATATAGGCCTTAGTGGTCCCCTAATACTGTATCTGAAGTCTCTTTTATATAGACCTTAGTGGTCCTCTAATACTGTATCTGAAGTCTCTTTTATATAGACCTTAGTGGTCCCCTAATACTGTATCTGAAGTCTCTTTTATATAGACCTTAGTGGTCCCCTAATACTGTATCTGAAGTCTCTTTTATATAGGCCTTAGTGGTCCCCTAATACTGTATCTGAAGTCTCTTTTATATAGACCTTAGTGGTCCCCTAATACTGTATCTGAAGTCTCTTTTATATAGACCTTAGTGGTCCCCTAATACTGTATCTGAATTCTCTTTTATATAGACCTTAGTGGTCCCCTAATACTGTATCTGAAGTCTCTTTCCCAAAATTCAGCCTTGGTGCAGAATTACAGCCACTAGAGCCAGTCCCACAATGAGCTTTCCTTAGGATGTGCCATTTCTGTGTCTGTAACTGTAACTCATATTAATGTTAAAAAAAAAAAACTCATAAAGTGAAATTTTCATGCCATGGGACCTTTAAAAAACAAGTAAAGGAACATCTAAGGGCCCTAAGCTTGTAACCATATTTTGTAACTACTTTTTACGATAGGAATATTTATATGTATACAAAGATGTTGTAAGATTGAACTTTTCTATATTCAGTGCTTATGTAATTAGTGTAATATTTATAAGAGTATATGAAGAGGAATATGTAAAGTTATATTTGCAAGAAAGAATAATGCTAGTTATACTGCTCTTATTTTTATACCATGTGGCTGTTTTGTCTGAAAACGTCTTAACTGTTGTAACGTTTTATGTTTTGAGTAGCTGATGTTCTGCAGCAGCTAATGGTAATCCTAATAAAATAAAATCAAAATAAAATACATGTATTTTGCATAACCTCCAATTTCTCTACTAGGATTATATTTCTGGTAAAACGAAAATACAATTTTGAAAATCCCTGTGGCCCTGCAGAAGCAACAGTCATTTCTAAAGAAAACTTAAGGAGGTAAAATTCCAGCGCCAGCCAAGTTGTTGTCAACTTTTACAGACGAGTAACCGAAGTAAATAAAGATGGAGCAATACAAATAGTGTTTAGTTTAGTTTCTTGTGTAGCGTAAAGGGACTACAACTTGCAGTCAAATTAAAAATTTGTATTCATTTTTTAACAGTATACAAAAAACGAACCCTCCCCATTCGTCATCACCACTTACCCAGACAAAAATCACGAAAAGATGACATAGTAACCCTAACACAACAGAATAACAACAAAATAACTGTAAACTAAATAAACATATGTATGTGACAACCAGTGGAGTTTTAAGAAGTTAAGTATAAGAAGTAAATAGGGATGGAATAAAAACATCAACATTGAATTGTAGGATCCATAATGTTAATATTTTGGGCTCTGGGGCTCAATAATAAGATGTTAAATAAATCATAATGATTCTCTTTATATATTAAATGCAGCAGCAGCTCCTCACCTCATCATTCAGCTGTTTCCTCGACTCAGTATTTCTCTAAATATTCGGCTGGTTTCTGCTCTTGATGCTGCTTTGGGTCCGCTGGTATAAAGTCAGTGATGTCCAACTTCTGTTTCGCTGTAAATGATGAGATGCTATTGAAGCACGCAGCTTTAAATAGTCATGATGAAGTCGGAGCGGATGTCTAAGGCGGGGCGTTTAGCGTATAAAGTCTTATTACTATTTCAGTCTTATCTCACCTTGACTGTTGTTTCTCAGGAATGGAAACCTACAGCCAAATATCTGAATGAAATCACAACAAACTTTGTGATTATACAGTAGCTTCTTCTTGAAGAATAAGATGACTCACTGAGTTTCACACAGTGAAATATTCAAAGCCAAGGTGCCACGTTTTTATGGCTGACCTTTGTACGAGATGTAGTGGCATAAAGAACTGATATCAGACTCAGTATGTAAGACTTTCTGGAGTGATGGGTTTATCTTACTGGCAGCGGCACTAATCATAAACTAATAACCTTTTCATTATGACATTTGTATTTCTGCAATTGTGATTCCTCATAATGAAACTCTTGATTGCCCCCCCAAATACTTTGCCTCTCTGAAGGTTTCTATTTTCTTTACGTATTACGGTTGAGGTTGAGTGGGTCAGACAGACTAGTGGCAATATTGCTGCAACTAACCATTAGTTTCATTTGTTGATTCATTTGTGGATTATTTTCTTGATTAATGAAATAGTTGCTTGGTCTATAAAATGTCAGAAAATGGTGAAAAATGTGGATCAGTGTTTCCCAAAAAGCCCAAAATGTGTCCCCAACTCAAAGATATTCAGGTTCCTGTCACAGAGGAGAGAAGACACTAGAAACATATTCACATTTACCAAGCTGACATCACACAAGTTGACCTGTTTTTCCATAAAAAATGACTAAAACGTATCACTCGATTATGAAAATACTTGTCGATTCATTTAATAGTTGACAACAAATCGAAAAACACACCCATCATCGATCCTCAGGAATTAAAACTTTCCAACAGGGAGGGGAGCAAAACGCTGCTTCTCAGCCTGATGTTTAGTTGCTCTTTGTCGTGATTACTTTCAGATATTTGGCTGTAGGTTTCCATTCCTGGGAAACGGCATCATGGTGAGATAAGACTGAAGTAGTAGTTCGACTTTATACGCTAAACAATCATCCTTGGAGAAGGAGGCTCTCCGAGGTGGGGCGTTTAGCGTATAAACTCCTATTATAGTTGGAAGGTTTCTATTCCTGAGGATCGCTGATGGGTGTGTTAAGAAACCTGCTCTTTTGCACCTGTAACGTGTAACTACACCCCACAATGACATCACACGGTCCAGGAGTCCACCTGGGCAAAAGTTAAACATTAAAGATATTACAGGTAAGATTTTAAGAGGCTATTAAGTTCCTCTTGTAAACAAACAATCTGTTAGTTCAGACAGACAGCTTTGGTATCAAAGTGGTCAACCATTCTACAGCTGCGAAGATTAATCGATGATATTGAATATTAAATTAATTGACAAGTATTTTGATAATCGACTTATTGATCGCCTGGAAAATGGAGTTGGATTACAGGGCTTTGTCCTAAGATGGTTTAAATCATACCTGACAGAAAGAACTTTCTCTGTAAAACTGGGTACTAAGTCCTCCTCTCCAGTGGGTATTAAATTCGGCGTCCCCCAAGGATCAGTTCTTGGCCCCATGTTATTCTCCCTATACATGCTGCCCCTTGGTTCTATCCTTGAAAAGCACAACCTAAATTACCACTGCTACGCTGATGATACACAACTGTACTTAAACATCTCCCCTGGTTGCACTTCATCAATTAATAAAATCTTTAGCTGTTTGGAGGACATTACGTCCTGGATGGCAGCAAATTTCCTCCAGTTGAATGACAAGAAAACTGAGATGATTTTTATTTTTTAATTTTACAAAAAACCTGAGCAATGCCCTTGGCCCTTGGTCATCAAATTTACAGTGCGAGGTCAGAAACCTAGGTGTTCTCTTTGACAGCTCTCTTAATTTTGATAAACAACTCAACTCTGTTGTTAAAGGTAGTTTTTACCAGCTTATAAGTGTAGCAAAGTTGAAATACTTTTTTTATCTAAGAACGATCTTAAGACAATCACTCATGGCTTTATTACCTCACGTTTAGACTACTGCAATTCACTAAACACTGGCCTAACCCAATATAATTTAAACAGACTCCAATTAGCCCAGAATGCTGCTGCAAGACTCCTCTCTGGCACCAAAAAGTACGACCACATAATTCCCGTTTTAGCTGAGCTTCATTGGCTGGCAGTGAAATTCAGAATCGATTTTAAAGTTTTACTTTTTGTTTTTAAAGCACTCCATGGTCAAGCCCCTCCGTATATTTCCGATCTCCTGTCTACTTACTCTGCCTCCAGGGCACTCAGGTCCACAACCCAACAACTCCTCGTCATCCCCCGGACACGCCTAAAAACCAGAGGGGACAGAGCCTTTTCTGTAGTAGCCCCCAAACGCTTGAATTCCCTCCCACCCCAGATCAAATCATGTAATACAATTGTTAGTTTTAAATCAAATCTGAAAAAGCATTTTTACTCTCTTGCATTTAACTCTCTTTGATTCCTAATTATTTTTTAAGATTCAGAGCTATGAACTGAACTTATCTTTTTTGTATCTTTTTGTATTAACGTTGTTCCATTGTTGTTTTATTCTATGTTACATTATTTAAATTCTACCTTTGCATAACTAATTCATGATACCTTGCACATGTGATTATGTATCTTTAAGGCATTCTGTTTCTGCCTTCCCTGTTCTACCTGTAAAGCACTTTGGGTCAACTGTTGTTCGTTTAAATGTGCTATACAAATAAAAAGGGTTAGGGTTAGGGTTAGGCATATGTCTTGGCTTCTCTACCATTTTTAAAAGAATATTTTATAACGATGGAGTCTAATCTCCAAAGACTCTGTACATTTCATATTACACATGTACAATAAACCTTTGCATATCTGCAACAAAGTCTCTCCTGATTGAATTGAGGACCTCATCTTGGCCTTTGGGAAACACTGATCCACATGTTGCACCATTTTCTGACATTTTATAGACCAAGCAACTATTTCCTTAATCAAGAAAATAATCCACAGATGAATCAACATTGAAAATAATGGTTAGTTGCAGCAATATTGCCACTAGTCTGTCTGATCCACTCAAGCTTATCCGTAATACGTAAAGAAAATAAAAATCTTCAGAGAGGCAAAGCATTTGGGGGGGTCAATCAGAGTTGCATTATGATACAGATGTCATAATGAAAAGGTAATTAGTTAATGATTATTGCCACTGCCAGTAAGATAAACCTCCAGAAAGTCAAATATAATTAGTCTGATATCAGGTCTTCATACCATTACATCTCGTACAAAGGTCAGCCATAAAAACGTGGCACCTTGGCTTTGAATATTTTTATTGCGTGAAACTCAGTGAGTCATCTTACTCTTCAAGAAGAAGCTACAGTATAATCACAAAGTTTGTCGTGATATCTTTCAGATATGTGGCTGTAGGTTTCCATTCCTGGGAAACGACAGTCAAGGTAAGATAAGACTGAAGTAGTAATAAGACTTTATACGTTAAAGGCCCCGCCTTAGACATCCACTCTGACTTCATCATGACTATTTAAAGCTGCGTGCTTCAACAACATCTCATCATTTACAGCGAAGCAGAAGTTGGACATCACTGACTTTATACCAGCGGACCCAAAGCAGCATCAAGAGCAGAAACCAGCCGAATATTTAGAGAACTACTGAGTCGAGGAAACAGCTGAATGATGAGGTGAGGAGCTGCTGCTGCATTTAATATATAAAGAGAATCATTATGATTTATTTAACATCTTATTATTGAGCCCCAGAGCCCAACATATTAACATTATGGATCCTACAAGTCAATGTTGATGTTTTCATTCCATCCCTATTTACTTCTTACACTTAACTTCTTAAAACGCCACTGGTTGTCACATACATATTTTTATTTAGTTTACAGTTAACCCTTAGATGCATGACCCACCAATACCTACACTCTTCCATGAGTGGGGTCAAAAATGACCACAATTAGAATGCGTTTTATGCGGTAAAAGTCAAAAAACTACTTATTACTTAATACAATATCACACACACACACACACACACAAACACACTTCATGATTGTGCTCAAGAGGATATTTACATAGTGTGCATGTCTAAAGGCAACACAGTCTCACAGCCGTTCCTGAAATGTTCACGTTATTTTTAATCTATTGATTCGTGTACACCAGGGGTGTCAAACTCATTTTCCCAGAGGGCCACACTGGAAAAAGAGAATCACACCAAGGGCCAGACACGGAGAGTTTATTGGCGTGCTTTTGTTACTGCATGTCACTTTTTTAAAATATTTTGGTAGCTTTTTTCTTCATTTTTGTTGGTTTTGTTCCCACTTTTTTGTGGCTTTCTCAGACATTTGTCATCTTTTTGTAAATTTGTTGCCTTTTCCGACATTTTTGTATGCTTTTTGTCGCATTTTTGTTGACATGAAGTCTACAAAAGTCCCTTAGCCATCGTAGAATTTAGAAAATCAAGCAAAACAATGATTACATTTCTTTTAACAACAACCTGTTTCTCAGCCTGAATATTAAAACTCTCTCTGCTGCTTCTGGGGGAATTTCTGAATCTCAGAGTCGGCAAATCTGCCATATGTCTGCTTTGAAAATCGTGTCCTTGTACACGAAATCCATAGATTAAATAACGTGACCATTTCACGAACTAATGAGAAGTGCTGTAAATGCTACCAGGTTTAGAGCCACTACTAAAAATAATAAATCATATTGAAATCATTTTTGCTCTACTGAAAACGCATGAAATCTTGCAAAACGTGCTTGTCTTTATAGCTTGTAACTATTGTTACATTCCATAGACTAAACATTTAATTGATTAAAAATAACCATAAGTTGCAGCAGTTAGTTTTATCAAGGCTGACATCGTGACACATTGTAATTGACTGACACAATGTTGAGCACTGAAATTAATTTTCAACTGGAAATGTCAAAGTGCCAACAGACCTTTTTGACATGTTGGTGGTTACCAGTTAGAAATTATATAACTAACCACATCACTGCCTCTTGACAAAAAACTACTTACTACTTAACAATACTTCCAACATAAACTTCAAAGTATTTGTATAACTTAACTCATGGTAAGGGAATTGAGGTAAAGTAAATTAACAGGAAGGGATTTTGGTAAGCACAAAGTTTCGAATAAGAATACACTAATGCACTAGCAGTGATCAGATCAGTGATTGGTAGAGTATTAAAAATAATATTAACATTTAATAAAAATAACCTTCATGGTGGTGAGACTGCTGGCATTAGATGTGTTGATCAACAGTAAATGTATACCTGAAATCAAAGGCTTTTAACCTTTGAAATTCCATAGAAAATGCTTGGGGTCATTTTTCAATCAATCAATCAATCAATCAATCAATCAATCAATCAATCAATCAATCAATCAAAATGTATTTATATAGCACTTTACAAAAACCAGCAGGTATCAAAAGGGCTTAACATCAGAAACACATGTCATACAATAAAAAGAATGAACATAGAAAACAGTAAAATCAGAAAAGGTTACACAGAAACAAAAGAATGAAAATTGTCACACCACTGCTATGTATTAAAGGCCAGACGAAACAGATACGTTTTGAGTTTGGACCTAAAAAGAGCTCCATCTGTGATAGTGCGAATATCAGGGGGTAACTTGTTCCAGAGTCTCGGGGCAGCAACTGCAAATGCCTGATCACCCCAACGTTTATACCTTGACCTCGGCACTTCTAAAACTCGCTGATTTGAAGAACGCAATGACCGGTTGTGCTCCCGCAAAGTTAAAATTTCAGACAAATACTCCGGGGCCAGACCATTTAAGGCCTTAAAAGCAAACAACAAAATCTTAAAATCTATTCTAAAACGCACAGGGAGCCAATGTAGAGTATAGAGAACGGGAGTAATATGTGCACGTCTAGATGTATTTGTTAAAAAGCGCGCAGCAGCATTCTGCACAAGTTGAAGACGTGAGATGGAGGTTTGATTCAGACCAACATAAAGAGCATAGACGGTTCTGTCTATTTTGTTGTTATTCTGTTGTGTTAGGGTTACTATGTCATCTTTTCTTGATTTTTGTCTGGGTAAGTGGTGATGACGAATGGGGGGAGGGGTTGTTTTTTTGTATACTGTTAAAAAATTAATGAAAATAGTTAATTAATTAAAAAAAAGTACTTATTTTTAATCTCATTCAGTGCTACTCAGAGTCAAACAACGCTGGAGTCCCAACTGGAGGCCCTGCAGTGCCACTTCACCTGGGATTTGGAGACCAGCGAGTCCCTACTTTTACGTCGCAGGGAAAACCTGGAGGACATCGGCACCGAGGAGGGGAACAGCTGGCTGGGTCACATTTACAACCTGCGGGGGTTCGTTCAGTACAAGCTGGGGTTCACCGAAGACGCCCAGAGTTTCTTCAACAAGGCTGCAGAGGCCTTCAGCAAGATAAGAAACGCAGATGAGGGTCCCTGGTTGGTGGTGAACTACGGGAACCTGGCGTGGCTGCACCACCACCTGGGAGACCAAGCAGAGAGTCAGGCTTACCTGTCAAAGGTCAACACCCTGATGAATAAATACCCATCTCCATCCCAGGATGAGCTCCATCCAGAGATCTACGCTGAGAAAGCCTGGACCCTGATGACTTTCAGCAGAGAACAAAAGAAAGAGGCTGCAGATTACTTCCAGAGAGCCATCAGGAAGCAGCCGGACATGGTGGAGTGGAACACCAGCTACGTCTTAGAGTTAATGTATGATTTTAGGCAAAACAACGAGGGGCTGGAGGCTGACATTTTGGAGAAAATGAGAATTGCCAAGGAACAGGATCCAGAGAACTTGTACCTCGCTGTTCTCTACCTCCAGCAATATGCAAAGAAAGGAGAGAGAATTGAAGAAGAAGCACGTGAGTTGGCAGGAAAGGTTTTGAGAAATCCTGTCAGCAGCTACAGTGGTATTAGACCATTATTAGGGGTTTACATAAACCATGTATCTATTGATGAGGCCATTGATTTGGCAGAGGAGGCTCTGGAAAAACATCCAGATGAGCGTTATCTGAAGAAATGTCTCGCACACTGCTACAAATGGAAGATCTTCAGGGAAAGCCCAGAGCAAAGCATGATAGACAGAGCAATCAGTCTCCATGAGGAGGTGATTTCTCTTTACCCTGATTCTTCATTTGTGAAGAAAATAACCCTCGCAAAGATATACGCAAAGGTAAACAGCCAGGATAAAGCTGATCAGATATACCAGGAACTGCTTGAAAGAGATCTGGAACCTGCAGACAAACAGATGCTCTACAGCACCTATGCAAAACATTTATTCTTTAATCGTCAAGACAGAGAAGGGTCACTACGATATCACGTGAAGGTGGCGAAGATACCGCTAAAATCTATCCATCGGGAGAACAGCATCACAACCCTGAAGAAGCACAAAATCCAAAGCCCAATGTGTAGAGAAATAGAGGAGTTTCTGGCAAACTTGCAAGAGCCATAGTGTTTTTAAAAGCACTGGTTCTTAATCCAGATTAAATGTAGGTACATACGTTACATTATATTGATTACATACATCAGGAAAACCTGTTTCCTTCTGTTGATCTGCTGGTCCAGAAGCAGCAACACCTTATTCAGAACAACATTCAGTACAATCAACACGTTGGTTTCATGGTTATCAAAAAGATATCTATCAAGACAACTGTCTGCACTTTAGTACAGTTAATATAAAGACAAAGGCTGTTATGTGTGTTTTTATGTGTGCACCATAGTTTAGCACTTTTAATTTAGTTGTATTTACTTACAATGACAATAAAGTCAATTCTGATTCTGATTCAAAATAAAAATACCTTTAAAATTGAGTCTGAAACCTGTCGGCAGTAGTACACTAGATCTGTATCAAACAAGCTGAATCATTTAATAACACTGGTCCTTTAAATAACATCCACTGTGGACAGGTTCAGATGTCATCACATGATTAATTCAATGTCTTTTCCAAACGTAACAGTTTATTATATTCCTGTTGTGTTGAATGTTTTTATTTTTAAGTTTAAATAAGTACATAATACTCTGTATGAAATTTGCTTTGCTGTAAGAAAAATAAACTTCATGTAAAAGTTAATTTGATGTATAACCTGAATATGATCGCCATTTGTAGCCTATATTAAATATACATTATATGAACTAAGAAATCCTCTTTATGTTTTTTGGTGGTAACCAGTGTTGTTCATCTTTTTTTAAATAAGTTACAGTTGCTAATTACTTCTCCCAAAAAGTAATTGAGTAAGTAACTCAGTTACAACATTGTAAAAGTAATTAGTTACTCAGCAAAGTAACTGTGACGTTATTTTTTATGTTCTATAACGCTATTACGTTCTATAACATCTTTAACGTCAAAGATGTTTATATTCACTGATTGATGTGTTACGCTCAGCCTTGGTCACCTGTTGCTGACCCGAAAAATCGAGCGTTGCTAGCTTTAACCGAGTGGCTCCGTCTTAGCATGTGTTAGCATGTGTTGATGTGAGGTGTTAGCATGTGTTGATGTGAGGGGTTAGCATGTGTTGATGTGAGGGGTTAGCATGTGTTGATGTGAGGGGTTAGCATGTGTTGATGTGAGGTGTTAGCATGTGTTGATGTGAGGTGTTAGCATGTGCTGATGTGAGGTGTGCTGATGTGAGGGGTTAACATGTGTTGATGTGAGGGGTTAGCATGTGTTGATGTGAGGTGTTAGCATGTGTGGATGTGAGGTGTGCTGATGTGAGGGGTTAACATGTGTTGATGTGAGGTGTTAGCATGTGTGGATGTGAGGTGTTAGCATGTGTTGATGTGAGGGGTTAGCATGTGTTGATGTGAGGTGTTAGCATGTGTAGATGTGAGGTGTGTTGATGTGAGGGGTTAGCATGTGTTGATGTGAGGTGTGCTGATGTGAGGGGTTAGCATGTGTTGATGTGAGGTGTTAGCATGTGTTGATGTGAGGTGTTAGCATGTGTTGATGTGAGGGGTTAGCATGTGTTGATGTGAGGTTTTAGCATGTGTTGATGTGAGGTGTTAGCATGTGTTGATGTGAGGTGTTAGCATGTGTTGATGTGAGGTGTTAGCATGTGCTGATGTGAGGTGTTAGCATGTGTTGATGTGAGGTGTGCTGATGTGAGGTGTTAGCATGTGCTGATGTGAGGTGTTAGCACCTTTGAATTTCCCTGGCTCGTCGCCATTGTCTCGGTCTTGTGTTTACGGTACTGATCCACTTTTGCGACACGACTGTCGCGTGGTGTCGCGACGAATTTCAACAGAGTGTCATGGCGGCTCGTTGAGAATACGATCTCGTATTTTACAAAAACAGTTCACCGAAACGTGTTTCTGAAAACATTTTAAGCGAGAAATAGGCCGTGATGCAGTTGCTGAATATTTCTTAATTTCAGATCGACAAAGGTCAGTTTGAAAGATTTTCGTCTACTTCTACTGGATAGTCGCATTGCGTTCAACACGATTAATTTGCATAAAGCTGAGCACCGGCCAGCTTCTTGACGCGCTACATTTTCCCAGAATGCTTTGCGTGAGCGTTGAAGTCGCTTGACGTCACCCATAGGAATAGAAGTGGAGCGCGACGCGACAGAAGCATCGAACGGACCATAGACAGTATATAATGGACCAGTAGACCCCGTTGCTCTGGACGGAGACCAGTGAAGGCTATTAGAAGCTCTTTTCCGGTGATGGCCAGCTTTACTGCGCAGCCTCCAACTGAGAGAATGTGACGTGAGCAACGTGTCTGAAAGTGTGAAGTCTTCTGGTAGCTGTGCCAAGAGAAATCTCAATCATTCCCAATCTTACAGATACGGAGACTGTAGGTGTATGTAAGGAGATAACATAGACACAGGCTAATTATTGCTAACTAACATGCTAGTTAACATTAGTAATTAAACCTAAACATCTCATGTAAGTCAAAACTGCCTGCGAGCTTCTCCTGTACTATACGGTAATTCCTCTACTATGCGACAGTAAGTCACTTGGTTATGACACAATCGTTAGCTTATATTTACAAAAACGTCTGCTACGGAGCCATAACGTGAGGTACAAGGTAATGGAGCCTTTTATACATTGTCGTGTTTCTTTGGAACTAAACAACGGACAAATAGAGTCTTTAAACGCTTCAGATGTAAAGTTATTCGCAGTCAAGTGACGTAAAAAAAAAATGGCGGTCAGCGGAATGCTAACAGGAGGTGATGGCCAGTTAGCAACAAAATGGCGCCATAGATGGCTCGAGTTCTGAAGCGAAACTTACCCCCTTGGAACGGACAAGTGGATCTGTATCGTTACCCCACAGTCACATTAGCTACAAAAGAGAGCGATATTGAATTCGCTTGTGGGCGCTCCTGGTGCGTGCCTAGCCTACTCTTGGTTGCTTGGCAACAGTAAACAGAAATTCTCCGGTGCAACCTTCAAGCACGTCTCAAAAGTTACTTCAGAGGTATCGTTAAGTCACAAGAACGATGTTTTTGGATTTAAAATTATTTATTTCTCGATAAAAGTAACAAAATATATGAGATAAAATGCCAAACTTATCAGATATATACAGAAATAACGATGTCCTGAAGCGTTTTCCGCCATCTTGAATTATTTTCTTCGACTAGAGCCACTGACATACGTCACGCTGCCCTCGCGCTCCGATTGGCTGTCGCTTTGTCGCATCGCTCAGCATTTGCATAAAATAGACTTCTTGTCTATTTGGGCCCCGCCTTGCTCGTGGCAGTGGCGAGCTCGTCACTTGTCGCTGGCAAACATCCGCTCCCTTTGAAGCTAATGTTACTGGGGGGTTAGTGGTAGTCAGAGCCCACCCAGCCAATCATCATCGCATATGCAACGGGGTCATCATCACCCCCCCCCCCTGATCTCTTCAGGCAGCTGGTGTGCAGCCAAAGCGTGACACCTCACGCTTCATTCAACCAAATTGTAGTAACGAGCCACTTTACATTCTCAGTAACGATAACGGCGTTGCAACGATGGGAAAAGTAATTAGATTACTCCGTTACTGAAAAAATAACACCGTTAGTAACGCAGTTATACTTAAACCCCGCTACTCCCAACACTGGTGGTAGGCTAACTATATATTCTTGTACCCTACACATTCAGGATGATGATGAACGTTAATCAAACTACAACTTTGAAAAGCTGCTGCTAAATAGTTTTTTTTGCTTTCAATTTTAAGCGAACACAGATGAACATTAAACATATACAACTGTATACCAATTATCTCCAAGTTTATATGTGAACAGATGAAATATAATTGAAGCTTCTGTGTATTTAAGTGTGAAGTAACCAAACAGTAACCTGGCAGCAGAGCATCATAATCATGGTAACTGTTGTCATACCGACACTCAGACAGACAGACGCTGCTCAAAGTGTCCACATAGATCTCTGCACACACTGGTTCTCTGTAGAATTGCACTGAGTTTGTGTAGCTTTTGTAGGCTACACAGCACTGTGTTACACTGACGTGTATGAAATGTGCAATAGAAATACAGTTTAATTGATTGACTAACAGCAAACCAAAACAGTAGCCTATACTGGCAACCCTGCAGGCATCTTGGATCTGAATATTTCACTGTGGCATCATAATATAGCTTCAAGAGGAAGAGAATTTACAGTCAACTTAAGAGAAAATATATTATGACAAAGTGAGTCATGTGTTTTTTTCCATGTGTGTTGCTTAGTTTCCATTCCTGGAAAACGAAAGTCAAGGTGAGATAGTAAAAAAGAATGTTAACAATGCAAGCGCCCCGCCTCAGACATCCACTCCGACTTCAGCGTGACTATTTAAAGCTGATCAGATATACCAGGAACTGCTAGGAAGAGATCTGGAATCTGCAAACAAACAGATGCTTTACAACATCTATGCAAAACATTTATACTTTAATCAACAAGACAGAGAAGGGTCACTACAATATCACATGAAGGTGGTGAAGATACCGCAAAAATCTATTTATCAGGAGAACAGCATCACAACCCTGAAGAAGCAAAAATACCAAAGCCCACTGTGTAGAGAAATAGAGGAGTTTCTGGCAAACCTTTGTATGAAATGTGCAATAGAAATAAAGTTTGATTGATTGACTAACAGTAAGCAAACTAAAACAGTAGCCTACTGGCAACCCTGCTGGCATCTTCTGTTTGAATATTTCACTGTGGCATCAAAATATAGCTTCAAGAAGAAGAACATTTAAACACATCAACTTCAGAGAAAATATATTATGACAAAGTGAGTCTTACTTTTTTCCAAGTCTGTTTCTAGGTTTCCATTCTTGGGAAACGAAAGTAAAGATGAGATAGTAAAATACAAACTTAACGAGTTGGACCACTTGTCTCCAAATGCAAACGCCCCGCCTCAGCCATCCACTCTGACTTCATCGTGACTATTTAAAGCTGCGTGCTCCAACAACATGTCATCATTTACAGCGAAGCAGAAGTTGGACATCACTGACTTTATACCAGCGGACCCAAAGCAGCATCAAGAGCAGAAACCAGCCCAATATTTAGAGAACTACTGAGTCGAGGAAACAGCTGAATGATGAGGTGAGGAGCTGCTGCTGCATTTAATATAGCAAGAGAATCATTATGATGTATTTAACATCTTATTATTGAGCCCCAGAGCCCCAAATATTAAAATTATGGATCCTACAAGTCAATGTTGATTTTTTTTTTTTTTATTACGAGATGAATGCATTTTCACAACAACAGAAAACTTCTCTCCCTAGGCCTACATCATGTGTTGTTTTTGTCTTAAAGATGATAAATGGTTTTTAATCCACAATGAGCTTGTGCTCAACCTTCAATGTAGGAACCAACATCATCGCCAAAACCGAGCTTGTAGCTACTCTTCTTCGTCTCCCTTAAAACCAACATAGACCATGGTCATATACCTCGATACCCTCTGCTGGTCACACTAGGTATTACAGTTGATTCATTACATATCATCACACGTCTCACCTGTTTAGTTTAATCCGTTTTCATTTCGGTTTGGGTTTGAGATATTGGGAGATGCTAATGTCTTTAAGTAGCCTACTATAGATGGGATTGTTATAAGTTTGTTGACTTTGCACAGAAGTCTGGGACGGTGCCAAAGGAGTGGCAGACTGGGGTGGTGGTTCCCCTTTTTAAAAAGGGGGACCAGAGGGTGTGTGCCAATTATAGGGGTATCACACTTCTCAGCCTCCCTGGTAAAGTCTACTCCAAGGTGCTGGAAAGGAGGGTTCGGCCGATAGTCGAACCTCGGGTGAGGAGGAACAATGCGGATTCCGTCCTGGTTGTGGAACAACGGACCAGCTCTTCACTCTCGCAAGGATCCTGGAGGGAGCCTGGGAGTATGCCCAACCGGTCTACATGTGTTTTGTGGATTTGGAGAAGGCGTATGACCGGGTCCCCCGGGAGATACTGTGGGAGGTGCTGCGGGAGTATGGGGTGAGGGGGTCTCTACTCAGGGCCATCCAATCTCTGTATGACCAAAGCGAGAGCTGTGTCCGGGTTCTCGGTATTAAGTCGGACTCGTTTCAGGTGAGGGTTGGCCTCCGCCAGGGCTGCGCTTTGTCACCAATCCTGTTTGTAATATTTATGGACAGGATATCGAGGCGTAGTCGGGGTGGGGAGGGGTTGCAGTTTGGTGGGCTGGGGATCTCATCGCTGCTCTTTGCAGATGATGTGGTCCTGATGGCATCATCGGCCTGCGACCTTCAGCACTCACTGGATCGGTTCGCAACCGAGTGTGAAGCGGTGGGGATGAGGATCAGCACCTCTAAATCGGAGGCCATGGTTCTCAGCAGGAAACCGATGGAATGCCTTCTCCAGGTAGGGAATGAGTCCTTACCCCAAGTGAAGGAGTTCAAGTACCTTGGGGTTTTGTTCGCAAGTGAGGGGACAATGGAGCGGGAGATTGGTCGGAGAATCGGCGCAGCGGGTGCGGTATTGCATTCAATCTATCGCACCGTTGTGACGGAAAGAGAGCTGAGCCAGAAGGCAAAGCTCTCGATCTACCGGTCAGTTTTCGTTCCTACCCTCACCTATGGTCATGAAGGCTGGGTCATGACCGAAAGAACAAGATCCAGGGTACAAGCGGCTGAAATGGGTTTCCTCAGGAGGGTGGCTGGCGTCTCCCTTAGAGATAGGATGAGAAGCTCAGTCATCCGTGAGGAGCTCGGAGAGAGCCGCTGCTCTTTGCGTCGAAAGGAGCCAGTTGAGGTGGTTCGGGCATCTGGTAAGGATGCCCCCTGGGCGCCTCCCTAGGGAGGTGTTCCAGGCCCGTCCAGCTGGGAGGAGGCCTCGGGGAAGACCCAGGACTAGGTGGAGGGAGGTCCAGCTGGGAGGAGGCCTCGGGGAAGACCCAGGACTAGGTGGAGGGAGGTCCAGCTGGGAGGAGGCCTCGGGGAAGACCCAGGACTAGGTGGAGGGATTATATCTCCAACCTGGCCTGGGAACGCCTCGGGATCCCCCAGTCGGAGCTGGTTAATGTGGCTCGGGAAAGGGAAGTTTGGGGTCCCCTGCTGGAGCTGCTCCCCCCGCGACCCGACACCGGATAAGCGGACAAAGATGGATGGATGGATGGATGGACTTTGCACAGGCACCTCAGGACTTTGCGGTTGTTACGGTGGAAAGCCCATTCTGATCTGTTGGACACTGTGTTTCTGCAAGATCAGTTGAACAGATTTGTCCATTAACTATTACATCTATAAAGTTAATTTAGAAGAATCACGCTAACTTAACCCAGCTGAATTTAATGTTACCTCTCGGTGGTACAGTTGATCACTGAGCCGTGGCCTACTGACAACTAGATATGCCGCCTCCAGGTGTTTAAAAGGATCTCGTAATTACGAGATAAGGTGTCTAAAAAAAGATATTTTATGGTGAATGCAATACGCTTCTGTATGAACCTGCGGATGTTGTGTTACAATATTTATTTTTATTCTCCATCAGTGCTGCTCAGAGTCAAACACTGGAGTCCAAACTGGAGGCCCTGCAGTGCCACTTCACCTGGGATCTGGAGACCAGCAAGTCTATACTGTTACATCTAAGAGACCACCTGGAGGACATCGGCACCGAGGAGGGGAACAGCTGGCTGGGTCACATTTACAACCTGCGGGGGTTCGTTCAGTACAAGCTGGGGTTCACCGAAGACGCCCAGAGTTTCTTCAACAAGGCTGCAGAGGCCTTCAGCAAGATAAGAAACGCAGATGAGGGTCCCTGGTTGGTGGTGAACTACGGGAACCTGGCGTGGCTGCACCACCACCTGGGAGACCAAGCAGAGAGTCAGGCTTACCTGTCAAAGGTCAACACCCTGATGAATAAATACCCATCTCCATCCCAGGATGAGCTCCATCCAGAGATCTACGCTGAGAAAGCCTGGACCCTGATGAAGTCCAGCGCAGAACAAAAGAAAGAGGCTGCAGATTACTTCCAGAGAGCCATCAGGATGCAGCCGGACATGGTGGAGTGGAACACCAGCTACGTTTTAGGGTTATCGTATACTTGTGATAAGAGAGACACAGGGCAGGTGGCTGACCTTCTGGAGAAAATGAGAGTGGCCAAGGAACAGGATCCAGAGAACATGTTCCTCGCTGCTCACTACTTAACTCTACGTGCTGACCACGGAGAAGAAATCAAAGATGAAGCATGTGAGTTAGCCACAAAGGTGTTGAAAAATCCTGTGAGCAGCTACAGTGGTATTAGACCATTACTAAAGGTTTACAGTTACTATGTATCTATTGATGAGGCCATTGATTTGGCAGAGGAGGCTCTGGAAACCCATCCAGATGAGCGTTATCTGAAGAGATGCGCTGCACACTGCTATAAAGTCAAGCTCATTTATTTCAGGAAGAGTCGCCCAGAGAAAAGCGTGATAGACAGAGCAATCAGTCTCCATGAAGAGGTGATTGCTCTCTACCCTGATTCTTCACTTGTAAATAAAATAGACCTTGCAAGTATTTACGCAAAGTTAAATTACAGCCAGGATAAAGCTGAGCAGATATACCAGGAACTGCTAGAAAGTGATCTGGAACCTGCAGTCAAACAGAGGATTTACAGCTGCTATGCAAAACATTTATACTTCTATGAACAAGACAGCAAAGGGTCAGTACGATATCACATGAAGGTGGCAAAGATACCGCTAAAAAGTAACTATAGGAAGACCAGCATCAAAACCCTGAAGAAGATTAGAGACAGAGGCAGGAGCCACATGTGTAGAGAAATAGAGAAGTTTCTGGCAAACTTGCAAGAGCCATAGTGTTTTTAAAAGCACTGGTTCTTAATCCAGATTAAGTGTAGGTACGTTACATTATATTGATTACAATCATCAGAACAACCTGTTTCCTTCTGTTGATCTGCTGGTCCAGAAGCAGCAACACCTTATTCAGAACATGTACGATCAACACGTTGTTGGTTTTGGTCTTTTAATGGTTATCACAAAGATATGTATCTCATAAAGACAACTGTCTGCGCTTTAGTACAGTTCATAGAAGACAAAGGCTGTTATGTGTGTGTTTTTATGTGTGCACCATAGTGTAGCACTTTTAATTTTGTTGTATGTACTTACAACGACAATAAAGTCAATTATGATTCTGATTAAAATAAAAATGCCTTTGACATTGACTCTGAAACCTGTCAGCAGTAGTACACTAGATCTGTATCAAACAAGCTGAATCATTTAATAACACTGGTCCTTTAAATAAGATCAACTGTGGACGACAATGTTCAGATGTCATTACATAATTAATTCATATAGATTTTGATCAGATGTTTTTCTTAACTTTATCACGGTCTTTATTATATTCCTGTTGTGTTGAATGTTTTCACGTTTAAGTTTACATAAGTACATAATACTCTGTGTATGAAATTTGCTTTGCTGTAAGAAAAATAAACAGTTATGTAATAGTTAATTTGATGTATAACCTGAATATGATCGCCATTTGTAGCCTACACGATACTATTAAATAAACATTATATGAGCTAAGAAATCCTCTTTATGTTTTTTGGTGGTAACTATATATTCTTGTACCCTACACCATCAGGACGATGATGAACGTTAATCAAACTACAACTTTGAAAAGCTGCTGCTAAATAGTTTTTTTTGCTTTCAATTTTAAGCGAACACAGATGAACATTAAACACATAAAACTGTATACCAATTATCTCCAAGTTTATATGTGAACAGATGAAATATAATTGAAGCTTCTGTGTATTTAAGTGTGAAGTAACCAAACAGTAACCTGGCAGCAGAGCGTCATAATGCAGGTGTCTCACGGTAACTGTTGTCATACCGACACTCTGCAGACAGACAGACGCTGCTCAAAGTGTCCACATAGATCTCTGCACACACTGGTTCTCTGTAGAATTGCACTGAGTTTGTGTAGCTTTTGTAGGCTACACAGCACTGTCTTACACTGACGTGTATGAAATGTGCAATATAAATAAAGTGTAATTGATTGACTAACAGTAAGGAAACTAAAACAGTAGCCTACTGGCAACACTGCAGGCATCTTGGATCTGAATATTTCACTGTGGCATCATAATATAGCTTCAAGAGGAAGAGAATTTACAATCAACTTAAGAGAAAATATATTATGACAAAGTGAGTCATGCTTTTTTTCCAAGTGTGTTTCTAGGTTTCCATTCTTGGGAAACGAAAGTAAAGGTGAGATAGAAAAAAAGAATGTTAACAATGCAAGCGCCCCGCCTCAGACATCCGCTCCGACTTCAGCGTGACTATTTAAGGCTGCGTGCTTCAACAACATACTTTATGCAAAGTTCAATTACAGCCAGGATAAAGCTGATCAGATATACCAGGAACTGCTAGAAAGAGATCTGGAACCTGCAGACAAACAGATGCTTTACAACATCTATGCAAAACATTTATACTTTAATCAACAAGACAGAGAAGGGTCACTACAATATCACATGAAGGTGGTGAAGATACCACAAAAATCTATCTATCGGGGGACCAGCATCACAACCCTGAAGAAGCACAAAAACAAAAGCCCAATGTGTAGAGAAATAGAGGAGTTTCTGGCAAACCTTGTTTTGAAATGTGCAATAGAAATAAAGTTTGATTGATTGACTAACAGCAAACTAAAACAGTAGCCTACTGGCAACCCTGCTGGCATCTTCTGTTTGAATATTTCACTGTAGCATCAAAATATAGCTACAAGAAGAAGAACATTTAAACTCATCAACTTAAGAGAAAATACATTATGACAAAGTGATTCATGCTTTTTTCCAAGTGTGTTTCTAGGTTTCCATTCCTGGGAAACGAAAGTAAAGGTGAGATAGTAAAAAAGAAACTTAACGAGTTGGACCACTTGTCTCCAAATGCAAACGCCCCGCCTCAGCCATCCACTCTGACTTCATCGTGACTATTTAAAGCTGCGTGCTCCAACAACATGTCATCATTTACAGCGAAGCAGAAGTTGGACATCACTGACTTTATACCAGCGGACCCAAAGCAGCATCAAGAGCAGAAACCAGCCGAATATTTAGAGAACTACTGAGTCGAGGAAACAGCTGAATGATGAGGTGAGGAGCTGCTGCTGCATTTAATATAGCAAGATCAGTTGAACAGATTTGTCCATTAACTATTACTATCTATAAAGTTAATTTAGAAGTATCACGCTAACTTAACCCAGCTGAATTTAATGTTACCTCTCGGTGGTACAGTTGATCACTGAGCCGTGGCCTACTGACAACTAGATATGCCGCCTCCAGGTGTTTAAAAGGATCTCGTAATTACGAGATAAGGTGTCTAAAAAAAGATATTTTATGGTGAATGCAATACGCTTCCGTATAAACTTGCGGATGTTGTGTTACAATATTTATTTTTATTCTCCATCAGTGCTGCTCAGAGTCAAACACTGGAGTCCAAACTGGAGGCCCTGCAGTGCCACTTCACCTGGGATCTGGAGACCAGCAAGTCTATACTGTTACATCTAAGAGACCACCTGGAGGACATCGGCACCGAGGAGGGGAACAGCTGGCTGGGTCACATTTACAACCTGCGGGGGTTCGTTCAGTACAAGCTGGGGTTCACCGAAGACGCCCAGAGTTTCTTCAACAAGGCTGCAGAGGCCTTCAGCAAGATAAGAAACGCAGATGAGGGTCCCTGGTTGGTGGTGAACTACGGGAACCTGGCGTGGCTGCACCACCACCTGGGAGACCAAGCAGAGAGTCAGGCTTACCTGTCAAAGGTCAACGCCCTGATGAGTAAATACCCATCTCCATCCCAGGATGAGCTCCATCCAGAGATCTACGCTGAGAAAGCCTGGACCCTGATGAAGTTCAGCAGAGAACAAAAGAAACGGGCTGCAGATTACTTCCAGAGAGCCATCAGGATGCAGCCGGACATGGTGGAGTGGAACACCAGCTACGTCTTAGGGTTAGTGTATACTTGTGATAAGAGAGACACAGGACAGGTGGCTGACCTTCTGGAGAAAATGAGAGTGGCCAAGGAACAGGATCCAGAGAACATGTTCCTCGCTGCTCACTACTTAACTCTACGTGCTGACCGCGGAGAAGAAATCAAAGATGAAGCACGTGAGTTAGCCACAAAGGTGTTGAGAAATCCTGTGAGCAGCTACAGTGGTATTATTCCATTACTAAATGTTTACAGTTACTATGTATCTATTGATGAGGCCATTGATTTGGCAGAGGAGGCTCTGGAAACCCATCCAGATAAGCGTTATCTGAAGAGATACGCTGCACTCTGCTATAAAGTCAAGCTCATTTATTTCAGGGACAGTCGCCCAGAGCAAAGCGTGATAGACAGAGCAATCAGTCTCCATAAAGAGGTGATTGCTCTCTACCCTGATTCTTCACTTGCAAAGAAAATAGACCTTGCAAGTATATACGCAAAGTTAAATTACAGCCAGGCTAAAGCTGAGCAGATATACCAGGAACTGCTAGAAAGTGATGTGGAACCTGCAGACAAACAGAGGATTTACAACTGCTATGCAAAATATTTATACTTCAATCGACAAGACAGCAAAGGGTCAGTACAATATCACATGAAGGTGGCAAAGATACCGCTAAAAAGTATCTATCGAGAGAACAGTTCCACAATCCTGAAGAGGTTTAGAGACAGAGGCAGGAGCCATGTGTAGAGAAATAGAGGAGTTTCTGGCAAACCTGCAAGAGCCATAGTGTTTTTGAAAGCACTGGTTCTTAATCCAGATTAAGTGTAGGTACATACATTACATTATATTGATTACAATCATCAGGAAAACCTGATTCTTCTGTTGGTCCAGAAGCAGCAACATCTTATTCAGAACATGTATGATCAACACATTGTTGGTTTTGGTCTTTTCATGGTTATCGCAAAGCTATGTATCCCATAAAGCCAACTGTCTGCGCTTTAGTACAGTTAAAGGTGCTCTAAGCGATGTGACACGTTTTTTCGGCCAAATTTATTTATCTGTAGACAGCCCAGGCTACACAAACGGCAAAAACAAACTGCGCCAAACTGCACCACCAAACATAACCAACAGTGCTCCAGCCAATAACCGACAAGAAGGATTTGGGGGTGGGGGTTGGGGGGGTTAGTGTGTGGAAGGGAGGGGACAGGATGTGGAGGACCGACGGGCGAGCTAGCCTCCGTTTTGTTTGACATTACTTTGAACGTCAACAAGAAGTGACATCGCCCAACATCGTTAGAGCACCTTTAATAGAAGACTAAGTCTGTTATGTGTGTGTTTTTATGTGTGCACCATAGTGTAGCACTAATTTTGTATGTACTTGTACAATGACAATAAAGTCAATTATGATTCTGATTCTGATTCAAGAGCACCTTTAATAGAAGACAAGGGGCCCTATTTTAACGATCTGAAACGCAAGTATCAAACGTGAAATGCAAGTAGCTTTGTGGGCAGATCTCGGGCGCTGTTGCTATGGTACCGGCGGGATAAATGACTCTTGCGCCCGACGCAAATCTTAAATGGTTTGGTCTGAAGTAGCTAGGTGTGGTTTGGGCAATCAGAGCGTCATCTCACATTCCCTTTAAGAGCAGGCGTGCTTGTTCCATGGCGGATTGCTATTATGACGGTGGATCTGCCTGGCGCACGCCAGCGGGAGCTGTCTGGGATTCGGCAAAGTAATAAATGCCCGTCTTGGCCGGGTGGTGATGTTGCTGCGGCCTCTCGGGCGCATCTCCTCAAGTCTGGAGAGGATTGCTGCAGCCATGGAGCGTGGGCCTCCAAACGCACCACCTGCTCCTGTTGTGCCTCTTCCTCCTCCCCGCCCTCCCCCCTACTCCATCTCCATCCACCCGCTCCATCAGGAGCACATCGAGTGTCCAATCCCACCGTAGTTCAACATCACGTCTCCTTAAGTCCTCTAATATTTCCTCATTTATGTCATCAACACATCCATGATTCATGGAAATATTGTGTAAAACACAACAAGCCACAAAAAATGCTGCGACTTTTTGAGGACTGTACTGTAAAGTTCCTCCTGATCTATCCAAACACCTGAAGCGCATTTTCAGTAATATTTTTCTTTTTTACGCTACATTATGGCCAAGCATGCTCCCCTAAAATAGTATCTGAATAACGCGGTACTGAGTTTAGACTAGCGCAACTGACTTTAGACTAGCGCCACTGACTTTAGACTAGCGCCACTGGCTTTAGACTAGCGCCACTGACTTTAGACTAGCGCCACTGACTTTAGACTAGCGCCACTGGCTTTAGACTAGCGCCACTGACTTTAGACTAGCGCCACTGACTTTAGACTAGCGCTACTGGCTTTAGACTAGCACCACTGACTTTAGACTAGCACCACTGACTTTAGAGTAGCACCACTGACTTTAGAGTAGCACCACTGACTTTAGAGTAGCACCACTGACTTTAGACTAGCACCACTGACTTTAGACCAGGTTTTTCCTGGTCTGTGAAACTGCAGAACACGCCTCTTCTTTTGCTGAACCGCAACCGGGAGCGCAAATACAGTTGAAACCAGATATTTACATACACTTCAGAAAAAAACACAAAAACTTGTATTTCTTTACTGTCAATTAAATCAGAGTAAACTTTTTCTGTTTTAGATCAATACATATTTACATATTTTTTGCATTTATTAAATGTCAGAATCACTTTCATCAAAGTCAGAAGTATACATACACTTCCTTAGTATTTGGTAGAATTGCCCTGAAACTGTTTCACTTGGGCCAAACGTTTTGGGCATCTTTCCACAAGCTTTCTACAATAGTTTGCTCGAATTTTGGCCCACTCCTCTTGACAGAACTGGTGTAACTGAGTCAGGTTTGTAGGCCTTCTGGCTCTTATTGGCTTTTTCAGAGCCGCCCACAAATTTTCTGTGATTGAGTTCAGGGCTTTGTGATGGCCACTCCAATACCTTGATTTTGTTGTCCTTAACCCACTTTGTAACTAATTTAGAGGTATGCTTGGGGGACATTGTCCATTTAGAAGACCCATTTGCGCCCAAACTTTAACTTCCTGGCTGATGTCTTCAGATGTTGCTTCAATATATCCACAACATTTTCTTTTCTCATGATGCGATCTATTTTGTGAAGTGCAGCAGTCCCTTCTGCAGCAAAGCACCCCACAACATTATACTACCACCCCCATACTTCACAGTTGGGATGGTGTTCTGAGGCTTCAAATCTTCGCCCTTTTCCCTCCAAATATACCGTTTATCATTATGGCCGAACAGTTACATTTTTGTTTCGTCAGACCACAGGACATGTCTCCAGAAACAACACGTGCAAATAAACCACAGCACGCAACAATAAGACAACACGTGCAAATACACCACAGCACGCAACAATAAGACAACACGTGCAAATAGCCCACACCACAACAGTGTGACACTTTTAAGTGATGCACACGTGCCTCAACCACTGGCTTTCCGGTACATAGACAGACCAACAACAGGACAATTTTAACAATTTCCGCCATTTTATTCATCACTAAATTCACTTCTGAATACGTTTTAGGCGAGAAATGAACTCTTTAGATTTCAAATATAGGCAGTCATGCGAAAATCGTTGCCGAATTGACAATTTGTTTAAAAGTTTTCGGAATTGAGTAGCACAAAAATTGTTTGCATTTCAGAACGTTAGGAAATGGACAGCGGCTTAACTCGATAATAAAGCCGTAAAATAGGCTTTAAACTCAGGACAGCACAACTTCTCACTAATACAGATAGGATTGGAGATGAAAAGTTTAACTGAGTAACCGCGATCAGCTTCGTGGGAAATTAAGAATCAATGCCACCAACATAACATGTCATAATCACACTATGACAGACGCTCCACTCCACGCACAAACTGCAATGTTTAATTTTAAATGAATGTAGCCTACTGGCAGCCTGGCACACGTAGGGTGCTCAGTATTTTATTATTATGTATCGGCGTGTGTGTGTGTGTGTGTGTGTGTGTGTGTGTGTGTGTGTGTGTGTGTGTGACGGCCGGCCAGCGAGGTTGTTAAGCCTGCAAGCACTTGTGGAGTTTAAAATGCAGTTAAATAATCCATATACGGCAAAATGAAAGCCTTTTATTTACGAGACCGGTCTGAGAGACCTCCAGCTTAGAGCGGGGTCTCTGAGCAGGACTGTCTGAGCGACAAGCTAGCGGCCCCAGCAGGCGCTAGCTTGCTGTCGCGTCACTTTATGGAAGCTACTCAATTCCGAAAACTTTGAAACAAATTGTCAATTTGGCAACGATTTTCGCAAGACTATATTCAAAATCTAAAGAGTAAATTGTACTGCTGTTGGTCTGTCTATGTACCGGAAGGCCAATGGTTGAGGCACGTGTGCATCACTTAAAAGTGTCCCCTGGAAACACTTCCGTTGTGGTGTGGGCTATTTGCACGTGTTGTCTTATTAGTGCGTGCTGTGGTTTATTTGCATGTGTTGTCTTATTGTTGCGTGCTGTGGCCTCTCAGGGCCACCGTAATATCAGAAATTTGTGTTTCTTTCAACCAAAGTGTCCAAAAGAATAACATGGATGGTTTCCATACGACGCTCTTCACAAGTAAAATAACTGATCAGTTCACTGCTTTCATTGAATTTGGGTGTTTTATTCAATTTTATAGCATTTGGAGAAAAAACTGATAAAAGAACATTGAAAAAAGGTGCCAAAAATGTTGAAAAAAAGTGCCAAAAATGTTGATAAAAAGGTGACAAATATGTTGGAAATAAACATGCAAAGCGCATTGACACAAACATAAAAAAAAAAAACATCGTAAAAACATAAAAAAAAAACGTCAGGAGAAGTAACAAAGGTGTCGAATAAAATGACCTAAACGTTTTTGACCCAGAAAAACTAAAAGTTGCACTGTCAACGGGAAGACAACACGAGGGTTAAATAGAGATGTTGTGTCTAATAGAAGTGTTTTTCAGTGAAACTGACCCCTGTCAGTGTGAAGTGGTAACAAACAGTAATCTGATTACACCGGTAGGTGGCAGCAGTTACCTAGGCGTCTCCTAGGTGAAACTAGTTCTAGCTTTAAGTCAACTGAAGACCAAATAATCACAGAATGTGATGAGTCATGTTTTAGTTGTATTTCTGGGTGTGACTTCCATTCCTGTGATACGAACGCCAAGCACAGGACTCACCACACCTCGGACTTTGTCTTCAAAGTAACGTCACGAACCAAACTAACTCATATTTAGAGAACTACTGAGTGGAGGAAACAGCTGAATGATGAGGTGAGTCTTCCCTGTCAAAAGTTGTCTCTTACAACCCACTTTCCTCATTTCTTCATCTGTCCTCTTTCTTTTCCTCAATTTTCTTTTTGTAATGTGTTCCTGGAGGCGAATTTGTGTGTTCTAGGATGGCAAAGGAATGTCCCGCCCTTCTCTGCCTCTAATTGGCTAATATTCGTTGCCATCGTTAGTTGGATTGGTTAGGTTTAGGCAGTAGGCGTGAGATTGGTTAGAGTTAGGGTAAGAATATCAAGGTAAGCCAATCAGATGCAGAGTAGGGCGAGACATGCCTTTGCCATCCTAGGATTTGCGTCCTGGGGCACGTTTTTTAATTTGCACTAGGGCAACTAGGGCAACCACCATGGGAGACTATGTTGTACAGTATAGACGTACAGTAAGTCTGGCCAAACATTCTTCTCAGTATGGGCCTTAAATTATTGGAGCTGCCTTCCTATTGAACTCAGAGAAAGCACCAGCTGTCTATCATTTAAAACCACACTCAAGAGATGGATTAAAAACAATCAAAACTGCAATCATCAATATCTGGTTTACCTCATCCTAGGTACTGCCCTTCTTTCTATTGTACTTTTTATATATATATTTATTCTGTCCCTCTCTCTCTTCTCTTCTTTCTTCTTTTTTAATTTGCTTTCTATATTTCTCGCATTCTTTTTTATTAATGTAATATGATGATGTGTTGACCTGCCAAGGGACGACAGATGAAAATTAGCTTGTTTGCTAACTCTGGACCATTTACATTTTGAGTGTAAACTAAACATGTCAATTGGTGTGCATTGTCCCTTCTAAATGAATAAATACATAAATAAATATCTTCCTTCCTTCCCCCTTCTTCCTCCACATGAAATGAACAGTGTGGTAATCCAAACACTTAAAGCTTAGACTAGAGCATATTAAGTTAACTTACTGTTATAGTGTTGTTTTATTCTCCATCAGTGCTGCTCAGAGTCAAACAACACTGGAGTCCAAACTGGAGGCCCTGCAGTGCCACTTCACCTGGGATCTGGAGATGAGCAAGTCCCTACTTTTAAGGACAAGCTGGAGGACATCGGCCCCGAGGAGGGGAACAGCTGGCTGGGTCACATTTACAACCTGCGGGGGTTCGTTCAGTACAAGCTGGGGTTCACCGAAGACGGCCAGAGTTTCTTCAACAAGGCTGCAGAGGCCTTCAGCAAGATAAGAAACGCAGATGAGGGTCCCTGGTTGGTGGTGAACTACGGGAACCTGGCGTGGCTGCACCACCACCTGGGAGACCAAGCAGAGAGTCAGGCTTACCTGTCAAAGGTCAACACCTTGATGAATAAATACCCATCGTTACCTGAAGAAATGCACTGCACTCCTCTACCAATGGAAAATATTTGGGGAGAGTCGCCCAGATCAAGGCTTGATAGACAGAGGAAGCAGTCTCATGGAGGAGGTGATTTCTCTTTACCCTCACTCTTCACTTATGAGGAAAACAATTCTTGCAGAAATATACGCAATGTCAAGTTACAGCCAGGATAAAGCTGAGCAGATATACCTTGAAATGCTAGAAAGTGATCTGGAACCTGCAGACAAACAGATGGTTTATAACTGCTATGCAAAGTATTTATACTGTAATCAACAGGACTACCAAAGGTCAATACAGTATAACATGAAGGCAGCAGTGATACCGGTTCAATCCCCTTATCGCTGTAACAGCATCTCAACTCTGAAGAAGATGCAAGACAAAGGCCACATGCGTAGAGAAATAGAGGAGTTTCTGGAAAACCTGCAAGAGCCATAGTGTTTTTAACAGCACTGGTTCTAAATCCAGAAAAAAAACATAGGTATTGCATTATACCTAAAATAAATCTGCACGTATTTGTTAAATGCCCAGTGTGTAACGTGTTTAATTGTTCATTCTCAAAATCTGTGTTGCCTGTTCACAAACTTTACCACCACCATCAATTCCAAGTCTTCCTATTGGCTGGAAATTTAACATTTGCGTTTGCATGAACTGGGGTAGACGCTCCATATTCATGCACCATCTTGAAATACGTTAGCCGGTAAGGGACATAAAGGACATACTGCTTTGCCTTTTGCGTTTTTGCTGTCACATGATAAATGTACACAGAAAAAGAAAAAGGATATTGAAAAGAGCAAGATACCGGCTTTTTGAAGCGTGAAGGCTACCGTAGCTGTAATACGTATTTTGAACTGTGTGGCGCCAGAGAGTTAATTGTGAAACATGAATATATTTGAATAGAGAAATAGAAGAGTTTCTGGAAAACCTGCAAGAGCCATAGTGTTTTTAACACTATAGTTCCAAATCATCACAATTTGTGCCAATTGTGAATGAGATTCTCAAAATAAAACATGTAAGTGAGAAACTTATACACGAGTCAGTCAATTACATGATTAAATATATCATATGTTGTATATTCCTATTGTGTTGAATTATTTTGCCCTGCATTGTATTTGAAGTTATAATAAGAACATACTACTGTCATACGGAAATTTTCTCTGCTGTAAGAAAAATGAAACTGAATGGTAATGTAATAGTTACTTTGATTGTATAACCTGAATAATGTCGGTAGATGCAACTGATTGTCAATCTGTGTCTCAGTTGTACACAATACAATAACTATGTACACTAAAAAATCTTTTAAGTGTTTTGTTGTTGGTAGTTCCTGTAAGCCTACAAGAAATGAATGGTCTCTACTCGGTAGTTTTGCAGTACTGCACACAGGACGAAGATGGTCTTTAATCAAACTAAAACCTTTAAAAGCTGCTGCCAACTTTAAAATTGGAAACTTTGAGAGAAGCAAAACATTTGTTTGGGCCCTAATATATTTTGTGTTCCCCAAAAAGCTCAAGTAGAGATTTCAGAAGGATTCTATCTATCTATCTATCTATCTATCTATCTATCTATCTATCTATCTATCTATCTATCTATCTATCCATCCATCCATCCATCCATCTATCTATCTATCTATCTATCTATCTATCTATCATCTATCATCTATCTATCTATCGTCGGAGTGAATACTCAATTCAGATTGGCTGTAGTAAGTATTTCCGGTGAAACGGACCATTTTACATTGACATTCAAAATGAATGCGCTACATTAAATGGGGGGAAAGACTGAATATCTAATTTCCAACACTGAGTGTAGTCCTTCAGTGCCCCGTCCTCTGACCAACACAGGATGGCGCTAACACACAAGCTACAAGAAGTAAGTTCAATTCAATTCAATTCAATTCAATTTTATTTATAACATAAAATCATAACAGAGTTATCTCAAGACACTTTACAGATAGAGTAGGTCAAGACCACACTCTATAAATTCCAAAACCCCAACAATTACAGTAATTCCCCCAAGAGCAAGCATTAGCAGTGGCTGTTGCGACAGTGGCGAGGAAAAACTCCCTTTTAGGAAGAAACCTCGGCAGACCCAGACTCTTGTTAGGCGGTGTCTGACGGGGCGGGTTGGGGGTGTGATGAACAGTGGCAAATAATAGTCACATTAAATGTAACAGTGACTTCGAAGGTAGTCGTGGAAGTTCATGTCATAGCAGGGCACATCGTGTCGTACTGAGTAGTGCAGTCTCCAATACCGGATCCTGACTACTCTGTGCGTATGAACATAACAGCAGGGTGTTGCGGGATGTAACGTGGCGCTGCAGAGCACGGGTGGATGCAGTGGACGTAGCAGGACGTGGCAGGACGCAGCAGGACGTGGCCGGGCATTGCAGGGAATCGCAGCAGGA
Organism: Perca flavescens; assembly: GCF_004354835.1. Lineage (NCBI taxonomy): Eukaryota > Metazoa > Chordata > Actinopteri > Perciformes > Percidae > Perca > Perca flavescens. Next base: position 35,776,444 of record NC_041339.1, on the reverse strand, counting down.
AACATAAAGACTCCGGGAAACTCCCCAGAGCTAGGTTAGTAACAAGCATTTCTGGGACAGGATGCATACAAAAGAAAACAAACAAAAAGAGAGATGAGAGAGCAGCTCAGTGTCTCATAGGAAGGAAGGAACTTCCCCGGCAGTCTAGAATTATAATAGCATAACTAAGAGAGGCAGGTTAGCTTAGACAGAGGTGCCGGATCGGGCTTGAACTCTCCCCTGCCGGATCGGGCTGTACTGGCCTGCCTTCCTCTACTCTCGCTATATTATTGATTATATGATAAATAAATCTGATGACTACGAAGAGAAGCAGGTGGGCCGGGTTAGGTGGACGCTGCAACTCCTCACTCCTTAACTATAAGCTTTATCGAAGAGAAGAGTTTTCAGTTTACGCTTAATTGTGGCGACGGTGTCTGCCCCTCGAACCCCGACTGGGAGCTGATTCCACAATACTGGAGCCTGGTACCTGAAGGCTCCGGCCCCTAGTATACTTTTAGAGACTCTAGGAACCACAAGTAGCTCTGAGTTCTGGGAGCGCAGTGCTCTAGTGGGACAATAAGGTATTAAAAGCTCTTCTAGGTATGATGGTGCTTGACCATTTAGAGCTTTGTAGGTCAGGAGGAGGATTTTAAATTCGATCCTAGATAACACAGGAAGCCAGTGCAGAGAAGCTAATACAGGAGAAATATGATCTCTTTTCTTAGTTATCGTCAGAACACGTGCTGCAGCATTCTGGATCAGCTGGAGAGTCTTAAGGGACTTATTTAAGCAACTTGACAGTAGGGAATTACAGTAGTCTAGCCTGGAAGTAACGAATGCATGGACTAGTTTTTCAGCGTCGTTTTGAGACAGGATGTTCCTAATTTTGGCAATGTTACAATGATGGAAAAAGGCTGTTCTTGAGGTTTGTTTTAAGTGGGCATTGTAGGATATATCCTGTTCAAAAATAACTCCTAGATTTCCATCCATGTCTTTAGATAATGAGGTTCGGCGGTGCTTTGGTCCCATAACAATAACTTCAGTTTTGTTTGAGTTTAACATCAGGAAATTGCAGGTCATCCAGGGTTTTTATATCTTTAATGCACGCTTGAAGTTTAGCTAACTGACCACTTTCGTCTGGCTTAATTGACAGATATAATTGCGTGTCGTCTGCGTAACAGTGAAAGTTAATTGAGTGATTCCTAATAATATTGCCTAGAGGAAGCATATATAATGAAAATAGAATTGGTCCAAGCACTGAGCCTTGAGGAACACCATGGCTAACTTTAGCGTACTTGGAGGGTTTATCATTAATGTTAACAAATTGGGATTGCTCAGAGAAATAGGAGTTAAACCAGCTTAGTGCGATTCCTTTAATGCCAACTAAGTGTTCCAGTCTCTGTAACAGGATGGTATGGTCAATAGTGTCGAATGCAACACTAAAATCTAATAAAACAAGCACGGAGACAAGTCCTTTGTCAGCAGCAGTTAGAAGGTTGTTAGTAATTTTCACCAGTGCCGTCTCTGTGATATGATGCTTTCTAAATCCTGACTGAAAGTCTTCAAATAAACTGTTGCTATGTAGAAAGTTACATAACTGATTAGCGACTACCTTCTCAAGGATTTTGGAGAGAAAGGGAAGGTTAGATATAGGTCTATAGTTGGCTAAGACTTCAGGATCACTCTACATGCCTCCTATGAACTTGTTAGGGTGAGTTAGTGTTCATCTCTCTACTTCAGGCTGCGGCTGACAGTAAACATGGCAGGTCATTTCTTCATGATAGTCTTCATATTGATTTGTGGACACAGACATGGCTGAGAAAGCTAGCTTGTCTTGTTGTTAAGTATTGTCTTCCCGTCGACCATGCACTTGTTGTCCTCCCTCGTCTGGTTTGCCTGTTTATAAAGCATTAAAAAGTATCACCAAATTCTGACTTACATCTTCTTAGCCAAGTTCATTCCACCTCATTTGAACTAGTTTTACACGTACTCTTTGCATTCATGGTCAATAAAACATGAAAATTATCCGTAATTTCTGAGTAATATGAGGAGAAAGTAGGCCTATAAATTGATTTGGATTATAACAGACTGGCATATATGTCAAATATTAGCCAGGATATCCCCAGGTCCAAAAGAGCAAACAAAAAGAGCAAAACTATTTTCTGAAGAATTGTCTTGAAAACGGGTCAAATTGGACTCGAGGACAACGTAAGGGTTAAACATACTGTCAGATTATATTTAATGATTGTCAACCGTACACAATGTTGTCGCTACCCGATGTGAGTCGAATGCAGATGTGAGTTGCGTATGCGTCACTTTGTGACTTCACACAGATCTGTTTTGCTGTTTGCCACAGAACAGATACAGGTACATTACATAGCAGTACTTTATTATTTAGCAAAAAGCATCACATTTTCAAGGCTTGAGCCCTGATGTCAGTTCTAGATTAGAGGCGGAAGTAGCCGACAAGAATCTGCTAACAAGAGACTTCTGTAATGTCAATACAATTAAAATGGACCTACATAACAAAGTTTGTTCACTGCTGCCTAAAAGTTAGCAATCAAACACAACAAAGGCTGTCACTTGAATGCCATTTTGAGCTAACTTTATCAAACAATCATAGATAGCTACAACGTTTGCCGGATCCCATGGCATTATGCCGTAAACTGTTTAAATCTGAGCTTGTGCAACTCACATCTGCACTTGACTCACATCAGGTAATTACAATGTCATTGACTTTATATCTTGCTAGCATAGCCTTAGCTAATATTTCCCGTTGCTATGTGGTCATATTAAAAAAAAAAATAATTAAAACCTTTTGCTTTGGTTGTTGTTTTTTTGCACACTCTTTGTTGCTTTTACAAAGTTTATGTCACTTTTTTACAAATTCTTTTTTTTCAAATGATATAAAATTTTCTAAAACACCCAAATTCAATGAAAGTAGTGAACTGATTATTTACTTAACTTGTGAAGAGCGTTGTATGGAACCATCCACGTTATTTTTTGACAATTTGGTTGAAAGAAACCCCAAATTTCTGACGTGTAAACTTTTTGAAAATGGGTCAAAATCAGGAGGGTTAAGCATATTTATGACGTTCTGCTGCCACCTACCGGTGTAACCAGGTTACTGTCACCTTGGAGATATTGTTATACAGTTGTATTTGTTTGATGCTCATCGGGTTGACTTAAAAGTTGAAGGTTAAAAAAATTATTTGCCAGCAGCTTTTTTAAAAGTCCTGTGTAAAGTTCTGCAAGATTATGTAGAAAACATGAATTTCAACACAGAACTAATGAAAAGTGGATTTCTTAGTTCATATAATGTATATTTAATAGTATTGTGTAGGCTACAAATGGCGATGATATTCAGGTTATACATCAAATTAACTATTACATTAACAACTGTTTATTTTTCTTACAGCAATGCAAATTTCATACACAGAACATAATGTCTTTATTTAAACTTAAACATGAAAACATTCAACACAACAGGAATATAATAAACACTGTGGTAAAGTTAAGAAAAACACAAAAAAAATTAATATTGTAACTGACATCCTACCAACCATTTATTTTTCTGGTGTCAACCCAATGGTCCCACAGCCCTATGTTCCCACATTTCTAAGACTTTTCTTAAGATTAGGCCCTATGTTAGGGTTATATTCCATCTGTAGTCCATTACTACTGGTTAATAGGTTAGGTGTAATTGGCTTCCAAATTGGGAGAAAGGGGGATACAATCTGATACAAATTTATGAAAAAGGAAGTGTGGGAACATAGGGCCTAATTTTGAAAAAAAATCTTAGAAATGTGGGAAAAGAGACACACTCCCATTTTTCTTACAGCAAAGCACATTTTAACAAGAGAGTATTAGGTTATTATATAAACTTCAAAAACAGTTCAAATGAAAACATCTAACACAACAGGAAAATAATAAACAGTTAAGTTTGGAAAAGACAACATCTGATCAAAATCTATTTGTATTAATCATGTAATGATATCTGAACATGTCCACAGTGGTTGTTATTTTAAGGACCAGTGTTATTAAATGATTCAGCTTGTTTCATACAAATCTAGTGTCCTACTGCTGACAGGTTTTCAGAGTCAACGTAAAAGGTATTTTTATTTTTAATCAGAATTTGAATTCACTTTATTGTCATTGTAAGTACATACAACCAAAGCAAAATAGAATAGGAAAATATGTTTATATGTCATTTATACACAAATACATATTAACAAATGACATGTTGATGTTTGAAAGCCTCTAGGATTTGATATAAATGCAGATATATGAATTTAATTTTTTTTTTTTAATCAATTATCTAATATTGCACCTGTCAATACAGAAATATTCTGTAGCCTATTTTGCCGTCAATACTGCCGACATTGTCTTTGCTGTAATCAGATCAGTATATATTTATGTTTAACATGGTATTTAATGTTATCAATGGGAAACATCCATGTGTCCAGACAAGGCTAGCAGCAAAAAGACAAGACAGACAAAATCCACGCAGCTGACACACAACAGAAACGCCACGCTCACGCCACGCCTGCAGTGTGTAACCCGCCTAACCTCCCAACCTCCCAACCCCCAAATCCTTCTTGTCAGTTATTGGCTGGAAGACTGTTTGTTATGTTTGGTGGTGCAGGTTGGCGCAATTTGTTTTTGGTGGCTTTTGTGGAGCCTGGGCTGTCTACAGAGACCACATTTTTTTACAGTGTGTTCAGGGGACAGGCAGCTAGCAGATAGTGAGGAGATGTTTTTTTACAGTGTGTTCAGGGGACAGGCAGCTAGCAGATAGTGAGGAGATGTTTTTTACAGTGTGTTCAGGGGACAGGCAGCTAGCAGATAGTGAGGAGATGTTTTTTACAGTGTGTTCAGGGAACAGGCAGCTAGCGGATAGTGAGGAGATGTTTTTTACAGTGTGTTCAGGGAACAGGCAGCTAGCAGATAGTGAGGAGATGTTTTTTACAGTGTGTTCAGGGGACAGGCAGCTAGCAGATAGTGAGGAGATGTTTTTTACAGTGTGTTCAGGGGACAGGCAGCTAGCAGATAGTGAGGAGATGTTTTTTACAGTGTGTTCAGGGGACAGGCAGCTAGCAGATAGTGAGGAGATGTTTTTACAGTGTGTTCAGGGGACAGGCAGCTAGCAGAAAGTGAGGAGATGTTTTTACAGTGTGTTCAGGGGACAGGCAGCTAGCAGATAGTGAGGAGATGTTTTTTACAGTGTGTTCAGGGGACAGGCAGCTAGTGGATAGTGAGGAGATGTTTTTTACAGTGTGTTCAGGGAACAGGCAGCTAGTGGATAGTGAGGAGATGTTTTTTACAGTGTGTTCAGATAGGGACAGTGTGTTCAGGGGACAGGCAGCTAGCAGATAGTGAGGAGATGTTTTTACAGTGTGTTGAGGGGACAGGCAGGGGACAGGCAGCTAGCAGATAGTGAGGAGATGTTTTTACAGTGTGTTCAGGGGACAGGCAGCTAGCAGATAGTGAGGAGATGTTTTTACAGTTTTCAGGGGACAGGCAGTTCGCAGATAGTGAGGGATGTTTTTTACAGTGTGTTCAGGGGACAGGCAGCTAGCAGAAAGTGAGGAGATGTTTTTTACAGTGTGTTCAGGGGACAGGCAGCTAGCAGATAGTGAGGAGATGTTTTTTACAGTGTGTTCAGGGGACAGGCAGCTAGCAGATAGGGAGGAGATGTTTGCTGTATGTGACAAAAAATGTTATAGCCTAAAAAACGCGTCACATCACTTAGAGCACCTTTAACTGTACTAAAGTGAAGATATTTTTAAATGATACATATCTTTGTGATAACCATTAAAAGACCAAAACCAACAATATATTGATCGTACATGTTCTGAATAAGGTGTTACTGCTTCTGGACCAGCAGACCAACAGAAGGATCAGGTTGTTCTGATGTATGTAATCAATATAATGTAATGTATGTACCTACACTTAATCTGGATTAAGAATCAGTGCTTTTAAAAACACTATGGCTCTTGTAAGTTTGTCAGAAACTTCTCTATTTCTCTAGACATGTAGCTCCTGCCTCTGTCTCTAATCTTCTTTAGGGTTGTGATGCTGGTCTCCCGATGGATACTTTTTTGAGGTATCTTTGCCACCTTCATGTGATATCGTAGTGACCCTTTGCTATCATGTCGATTGAAGTATAAATATTTTGCGTAGCTCTGGTAAATCCTCTGTTTGACTGCAGGTTCCACATCACTTTCTAGCAGTTCCTGGTATATCTGCTCAGCTTTATCATGGCTGTAATTTGACTCTGCGTAAATATGTGCCAGGTCTATTTTCTTCGCAAGTGAAGAATCAGGGTAAAGAGCAATCACCTCTTTATGGAGACTGATTGCTCTGTCTATCATGCTCTGCTCTGGGCGACTGTTCCTGAAATAAATTATCTTGAATTTGTAGCAGTGTGCAGCACATCTCTTCAAATAACGCTTATCTGGATGGGTTTCCAGAGCCTCCTCTGCCAATTCAATGGCCTCATCAATAGATACATAATCACGGTAAACATTTAGTAATGGTATAATACCACTGTAGCTGCTCACAGGATTTCTCAACACCTTTGTGGCTAACTCACGTGCTTCATCTTTGATTTCTTCTCCGTGGTCAGCACGTAGAGTTAAGTAGTGAGCAGCGAGGAACATGTTCTCTGGATCCTGTTCCTTGGCCACTCTCATTTTCTCCAGAAGGTCAGCCACCTGTCCTGTGTCTCTCTTATCACAAGTATACGCTAACCCTAAAACGTAGCTGGTGTTCCACTCCACCATGTCCGGCTGCATCCTGATGGCTCTCTGGAAGTAATCTGCAGCCCGTTTCTTTTGTTCTCCGCTGAACTTCATCAGGGTCCAGGCTTTCTCAGCGTAGATCTCTGGATGGAGCTCATCCTGGGATGGAGATGGGTATTTATTCATCAGGGTGTTGACCTTTGACAGGTAAGCCTGACTCTCTGCTTGGTCTCCCAGGTGGTGGTGCAGCCACGCCAGGTTCCCGTAGTTCACCACCAACCAGGGACCCTCATCTGCGTTTCTTATCTTGCTGAAGGCCTCTGCAGCCTTGTTGAAGAAACTCTGGGCGTCTTCGGTGAACCCCAGCTTGTACTGAACGAACCCCCGCAGGTTGTAAATGTGACCCAGCCAGCTGTTCCCCTCCTCGGTGCCGATGTCCTCCAGGTGGTCTCTTAGATATAAAAGTATGGGCTCGCTGGTCTCCAGATCCCAGGTGAAGTGGCACTGCAGGGCCTCCAGTTTGGACTCCAGGGTTGTTTGACTTTGAGCAGCACTGATGGAGAATTAAAATTATTATTGTAACATAACATCAGCAGGTTTAAACAACATGCTCTGAAGTCTGCTATGTCTGGCCTGTTCATCTTATGTGGAAGAAGGATGTAAGGAGCACTGAATAGACAGCAAGAAAACAAAGTAAAAACGGAGACTGTCTATAAATAAATAAAATCCCAAATAAGGTGGTTTTTTTCTAGCATGAATTGCGACTCATATTGGCCCTTTTAGTGGCTGTGCCCTCTATTGGCTGTAGTAAATCCTCATAAGGAGGCAGGTGTGTGTGTGTGTGTGGGGGGGGGTGGGGGGGGTGGACGAATGTAAACGAATGCAATACTGTCTGCTTTTAATTCAAACCATCTTTTTCTAAACTTCTTGTATGGTTTGGAGGACTTTTTGAAAAAAAATAATGGACCACTGTACTCGGATCAACAGGCCATTCCTCCCATTCATACAGTCTTTACCACTGTTGCCCACATGAGCGTTAAATTACCCCAAAACTAGAGAGTCCTTAGGAAGTCCAAATGAGGAAATAACTATAAGCAGAGCCTTATCACACAGGAAACACATTACAGACCAAAAACTATGAAAGTATGATTCATTCTGTTGGAGCTATTCATTGTTTAGTTATTGTTAGAGCCATAGTCATTGTTTGTTATATTTAATAGTTAAATATTCATTTATTTAATTTCTGTTTTTGCTTGAATCATATAGCTACATAAATTTGTTTATATCATTAGTATTTTATTTTGCTTATTTTCAGTATCAGCTAGTGCTTTTGTTTTGAAATTATCAGGCAGCCTTAGCCACAGGTGTAATCTACATATATGGGCGAACAGGTATGTGGGAGGTAGACACCGGGGAGAGCTGATGGTTTTTTACCAGAGCCTAGCGACGCCATTGCTCCTTTGTGTGAAATGTTTGTTTGCTGAGAAATTGGATTAATAAACCTCACAGAATGCCATCTCTGCCTGGACAATGAACGTTTTTATCTCTGCGTAAGAGTCACTCCTTCGGTGCCTCAGTGGTTTTTGGACTTTGAGTTTTTAGTTTGATTTGTTCAGTCTGAGGACAATTCGCCACTACACATTCATTAAATTAAATTAAAACAAAATGTATGTATTTAGCATTTCTCCAATTTCTCCACCAGACTTATATTTCTGTTTTGTAATAATTGTTCAAGTAAAATAAAAAATGTAAAATCCCTGTGGATGGAATGGAAACATCAACACTCGACTTGTGGGATCCATAATGTTAATATTTTGGGCTCTGGGGCTCAATAATTATGGAATGCCGTTTTATTCACAATTAAATAAATGATTAAATACATAAATACATGAATAAATAAATAAATAAATATGCCTTTGAAATACATCATTAAATAAATGAGGCAATAAATACATAAATAATTAAAAGAAATTAATTATTTCATGGTACTTTTATTTCATAAGTCCATATTTATTTATTTCAAGACACTTTTATTTTCCTAATGCCACATTTATTTATTTCAAGTTCTTATATGCAAATCAGGGGGCGTGGCTATCTCTCACATTCAGAACAAGGTGAATGGGACTTCTTTGGCAGACAAACAACAAGACAGTTTTAACAATTTTCCCTATCTTATTCATCACTAAATTCGCTTCTGAGAACGTTTTAGGCGAGAAATGAACTGTTTAGATTTCGAATATAGGCAGTCTTGCGAATTGACAATTTGCTTCAAAGTTTTTGGAGTTGAGAAGCTCCATATAGTGACGCGACAGCCAGCTAGCGTCTGCCGGGGCTGCTAGCTCGTCGCTCGGAGAACCCAATGTAAGCTGGAGGTCTGTCTCACACACACACACACACACACACACACACACACACACACACACACACACACACACAGAAAGCGCAGCATGCACAGGCGAGGGAGAGAGAGAGATACCTGTTTCTCTTCAAGAAAAATTCCCATTCACCTTGTTTTACTTCACCTTCAACAGAAATGTTCAGTTTAATGTGAAATCGTTTGCCCGCTAGCTCACTTAAGCTGTCGTGTCAACCCGCAGTGGACGGAGTACCACGAGCTGCCTGTTGTGGTGCTCTGTCAGGCAGTTTTGGGGAGTAACGGAATACATGTAACGGCGTTACGTATTCAGAATACAAATTATGAGTAACTGTATTCCGTTATAGTTACAATTTAAATAGTTGGTATTTAGAATACAGTTACATTGTTAAAATCAATGGATTACATGACGATACTTCTCTGTTTCACGAGTGTATTCACTCTGAATAAATTAAGGCAACTTAATGCATTTTCCAGAAGCCCCGATATGAAATAGAAAAAATAGCTATTTGCGTGATCAGTCACAATGGAGACGGAACGGGAACGACAGAGCCAGGGCAGCAATAAGTTTCTATCTTGGAAATTCAAACAGCATTTCACATTAAAGAACGAACAGGGAGAATGAAATACAGCTAACTGTGCCGTGCAGCCTCTGCTTCCCAGCAACCAGCCTCCTTTCAGCTCCAAATTACTCCACCTCCAACCTGAAGAAGCATCTTAAAGTAAGTTATTTTTTTAATTAGCGTAGGGTAGTCGTCTGCTGTAGTTTTACTGGTCACCTTGCTATTTTAACATTGACGTGCGACTTTACATTCTCCTAGGTGCTGATGTACTAGCTCCAGAGCCGTTTAAAGACTATAGCCCCGTTTGACATGCTAACTAACGTTAGCTAAAATTAGCTTGTGGTAGCTTAGACCGCGGTTAGATTTTTGTAGTATGCAGTTCGGGACTACCAATACAATAATCTATCTGCTTGTTCAGGTACACATTCAGTTGGAATAAAAAGAACACACCATTATAGGCCTGTTTAGTAAGCTGGATGTGATAGCCACATTCCTACACTTATAAAACGCAATTCAATGTGGAAGTAATCCTGAAGTAATCCAAGTATTCAGAATACGTTACTCAGATTGAGTAACGTAACGGAATACGTTACAAATTACATTTGTGGGCGTGTATTCTGTATTCTGTAACGAAATACGTTTTGAAAGTATCCTTCCCAACACTGCTGTCAGGTCAGCGCTAGTTGGTGGTCTAGTTACCCCAGAATAGGTGACTGTGTGCTGGGTAAAGAGTACCACGAACTGGTCGTGTTGCACTCTCACTTCGCCAGCCTTTTTTTGCCCACGGCTCTGTTCTGAATGTGAGAGATAGCCACGCCCCCTGATTTGCAATATAAGTACTTGAAATAAATAGGAGAATGAAATAAATAAATGTGGCATTAGGAAAATTAAAGTCTCTTGAAATAAATAAATGTGGACTTATGAAATAAAAGTACCATGAAATAATTACATTTATTTAATTATTTATGTATTTATTGGCTCATTTATTTATTTCATGATGTATTTCAAAGGCATATTTATTTATTTATTCATGTATTTATGTATTTATTCATTTATTTATGTATTTATTCATTTATTTAATTGTGAATAAAACGGCATTCCATAAATAATAACATGTTAAATAAATCATAATTATTCTCTTTATATATGAAATGCAGCAGCAGCTCCTGTTTCCTCGACTCAGTAGTTCTCTAATATATGGCTGGTTTCTGCTCTTTCCATTTTTTCTGCTTATCTGTCTGGTAGACAATGCATTCCTATGCCATAAAAAGCTAAACTATTGTTAACGGCTTATGTTTAACCTTCTATGCGTCGGTGACATTTCCTTGAACCACTTCCTCAATGACTGCACACAGCTTCCTTTGCAACGTGCACAAATATACCTTTAACTGCTACTATTTATGTTGATTGATTGATATTCTACAATCTCTATTTTGGAATGACAATAAATCAACGTTGAAGCTTAAAAAGAAACACAGAAGAGAGAAAAGTAAGAAAGAAGAAAGAAGGCAGGGAATGAAAACATCATAATGGACTTGTAAGGTCCATAATAACACAATGATATGAAATGCAGCAGCAGCTCCTCACCTCATCATTCAGCTGTTTCCTCGACTCAGTAGTTCTCTAAATATTGGGCTGGTTTCTGCTCTTGATGCTGCTTTGGGTCCGCTGGTATAAAGTCAGTGATGTCCAACTTCTGCTTCGCTGTAAATGATGAGATGTTGTTGAAGCACGCAGCTTTAAATGCTGAAGTCGGAGCGGATGTCTGAGGTTTGCATTAAGTTTCTTTTTTACCATCTCACCTTGACTTTCGTTTCCCAAAAATGGAACCCTAGAAACACACTTGACGAAAGCTTCTTGAAGCTCTATTATGATGCCACAGTGAAATATTCAAACAGAAGATGCCAGCAGGGTTGCCAGTATAGGCTACTGTTTTAGTTTGCTTGCTGTTAGTCAATCAAATCAAACTTTGATTTTTTCTATTGCATATTTTATACAAATTAATGTAACAGTGCTTTGTACAAAAGCGACACAAAAACTCTGTGCAGTGCGTGCAGAGATCTATGTCGACCTCACTCAGGCCGTCACCACGGTCTTACCTTGAATGATGCAGTCCTTCAACGTATCCTCGAGACATTATATCAACAAAGTCATGTGACTGACGTCAGGAGGTTTGGCTGCCGTCCATAAGAGCATCCCAGTGGCCACGCCTCTTCCTCTTTGCTTTACTCGCCTCATCCGAGACAGGTATGTTGTGTATTGAGACACAAACATTTGGGACTCTGTTGTCAATCCGTCACTTTTGCCTTGTGTCCCTGAGGATTGTGTGTGGTTTTCCCTTTTTTTTGCTTTTCATGACAGAGAGTTGTGGCATGGTCTGTGTTAACCTTTTCTCTGTTTCACTAGCACCAATTTCTGTGGTTGTCATAATTGTAAGTTTCTGTTATGTTCTGTTTCCTCTTTTATTTAGTAGTCTGTCTTTTCTCCCTAGTCTTGTCTGGTTTTACTTCCTGTCTTTAGTTTTCCCACCCTTGTGATTGTCTTATGTGTTTCACCCGTTGTATCACCTGTGCCTTGTTTCCTCGCTACCTCCTGTATTTAGTCTCTGTGTTTCCCTTGTCTGTTGTCAGGTCATTGTATTTTCTGTGTCGGAGTGCTGTGTATTTGTCTGCCTATTTTTGTCTCCGTGTTGCTTATTCCCGTGGTTCCTGTTGTTCGTTGTTACTTCGTTTTTTGGATAACCTTGCTTGCTGTTTTTTGTTTAATAAATATTCAAGCTCATCACTTCGCCTGCCATCTCTGCATTTGGGTCCAACATTCTCTACTGTTATGACAGAATGACCTGACCAGTCATGGACCCAGCAGAGATGCATCTCTTCAATGAGCGCAACACAACGTTTTATAGAGTTTCGCCTCTTGGTACTTCTATACTCTTTGCCGGTATTCCTGAGCTGACCAGTGTTCCAGAGTTTCAGCCGACATCCAGCCACCCAGAGGCGGTCAGACCTACTCCTGCCCCTCGTGTTTTGACGGTGGTCCAGGCCGACTTCTGCTCCAGTTACTCTGGAGGCCTGTCCGCCGGCCTCCAGAGGTGCTCCAGAGGTGCTCCAGAGGTGCTCCGCCTTCGCTGCCGGCCTCCCTCCTTCACCGCTGGCCTCCAGAGGGATATCGCCAACGGCCACCAGAGGGATTCTGCCTTTGTGCACGTCCACCTGAGGGGTATCGCTTTCTTCCCCAAGTCCCACTGTCCCCAATTCCCAAATGCCCACTATCCTCAGTTCCCTAGCCCCGTTTGACCTTTTGTTTTTGGTTAGGGTTAGGGCACAGGTGTTTTTCCCATATTTTGATTTGCGCAATGCATCTTGGGAACAAGACTCACCGCAAAGCTCTTAAAAATTCACGAAGCTGTTCAAAAGTTAACTGATTCACTGGGATTTTGGATCCCCTTTCTTATACCTCTGGTAAAAATTCAGAAATATATTGTTTATGATATAAGGAGGTATACTTCAAGAGGGTAACATTAATGCCTAAAATTAGCTATTTTAGCCTGTTCGCCCGTTTTGTAATGTTAACGTTAGCTAGGTACAAATGGCAAAGCCGTCTGTGCTACTATCACGGTTGGGCTGACTTAACCAGCTAACGTTATCACAAGCTAAAATGGGGCCGGTTGGGCCAGCTAGTTAACATTGACCGTAATGTACCTGTCAACGTTCAAATGTTTAGTCTATATTTGAAAAACTGAAAATGTAGGTTAAGTCCAAAGTCCAACAGGGTAAAGTTAGTTTTGGGTTGGATATGTATTCATATTTCCATAAGCCTGCAACGATAATGAATAGGAATGGGGCATATCCCTGCAATGACCAATGTGAAACTAACTCGATCAGGGAGAAGATGCTTCATCTTGGCTGTTTCAAACAGGAAGCTTCGGCATTCTCGACATGTTAAACAAGGCAAAAATCCTAAAGAAATATTATAAATAATTGTCCCCAACCTTAACCTTGACCTTCACCCTAACCCTATGGTCGTAACAATGGGATGTCGGAGCAGAGGGTTTATTTTTTCGAAAAACAAAGTGACGTCGGACTAGTGGGCTGTAGGACCAAGGAACAATGGAGCGTCGGAGAAATGGGCAGTCCCCATCCTGTACTGAGGTTAGCTTCTGTTTCAGGCAAAGGGGGCTTTGCGTTCTTCTTTACCTTGTTAAAGTAAGCTAAGTTAGCCTCCTTGTGCACGCTTCTCAAATGTACTTTCAAATTCGTGGGATTTTTCCCTTTAATCAATTGTCCACATATTTTACCACCTTCTACTGCAAGGCACTTGCTTTTATCTGACACAGATCATGTTTCCATCAACGTATTTGTATGCACATTTTGAAGTTTTGCATTAGAAAATGTTGATGGAAACGGCAAAATTCGAAAAAAAAAAAAACCTTCCTTATTCGCAAAAAAGTTATTATTTTCCATGTTTTTGTGTCTAAGTGACTGATAGGAACAACAGTCTTTGACATTGGTCCGGTATTAAGCATAAAGAGTTTCAGACAAAACTTAAGTAAAAGTTACATCCCGTGAACCAGTTCAGTGTTGTCGTGCAACAGCATCACCTGATGTGTTCCTCATATCAATCATCACAAGTTTAATTATGTTGAAACAAATTCCACAATTATTCTCCCGCCCTTCTCAGACTCCGGCTGCTGCAACTCAGCAATTAGGTGACTTTTCTAATCATTTGATCTCGGTCCAATAGGGGCGAGAGAAGCTGCAAAGTCACATTCATTTCTCCACCTGCTTTGTTTAACATTTAACATTGAGATCTCCAACTGTGTAGGGAGGTCTCGGAACATGTCTGCCCACATTCATCTGCACATTCATCTGCTGATGGATGTGAAGTTCTGTTTCCTTATACTTCTGGCTCTGTGCCTGCTTCTTCTTACAAAAACTTAATCAAGTGTTGATTTAAGTTTTGGGGAATGAGGAAACATTAAAAACAGCTGACTTAAAACAAGTTGGACCACATTTATACAAATCCAAATGCCCCACCTCAGCCATAAGCTCCAACTTCAGCTATTTAAAGCTGCGTGCTTCAACAACATCTCATTATTTACAGCGAAGCAGAAGTTGGACATCACTGACTTTATACCAGCGAACCCAAAGTAACTAAATATTTAGAGAGTCGAGATAAAAGCTGAATGATGAGGTGAGTAGCTCATTCTGCATTTCATTTTTAAAGACTATCATTATGATTAATTTAACATCTTATTATTGAGCCCCAGAGCCCAAAATATTAATGTTATGGATCCTACAAGTCAACGTTGATGTTTTCATTCCATCCTTATTTTATTCTTACTTCATTCTTTCTTTTCTATCTTCTGTTTCTTTACAAGTTGATTTATTATCATTCCAAAACACAGCAGGGGTAACAGACTGCTGCTGGGCGGACCTGTTGTCTTTTAACATCCTTTGGGTTCTGCACAGGCACCTCACCGATATCACTGATGCCTGGTAAATGGTTACCAATGGGGCTGTTTTAAATCCCCGATGCAAAGGCCTGCTGTCCTGGGCTGGTCACAGACTATGCCCAAGCACAAGACTATTTGTTCTGTGAGATGGGTCAATCCTAAGCGGGATAGATTAGCACATAAGAAGCTGGGTCCAAACTAGTTTAATGATGTCTACACTAGAAAATGGGGAAAGTACTTGAGCTTTCTGGGGGGCTCATAAAAAGCTATGTGCTGGGGTTAAAGTGATGGTTCGGAGTGATTTCACTCTAGGCTGCTTTTCACCTTGACCTCGAGCCAAACAACCCCAAATAAGCTTTTTCCCCCTTGTTATAATGTCGGTCGAGTTAGCGTTATCAGCTGGTTAGCTTAGTGCAGGTGCTAATGGACCCACGTTTGTATCTCATAAATTACCCCACTAATAATGCCCGGATTGATACCAAACGTCTACACTAGTACAAATATTTTATGTATTTATAAAACGAGGCATTGGAAAGTTTTTAACTACACCAGAAGTATATTTAAATAACACTTGCCTGATAGATACTCCTCACGGCTGCTATCGCGCAAGATCACACACAGAGCACAACATCTATTGCTTTTAAACCTCAGCCGGGATATAAACAACTGTGTGGCATCTTGTCCTATCGCCTCACGCTGCAGTAACTGCTTCTGCTGTTCACTTGCTTCTTGATTCTTCTTTACCATTAGTCTCTTCCGGCAATATATGTGCTCAGTGCGTGATCTCGCGCGATGTCGTGGGATCTCGTGCGATAGCAGCCGTGAGGAGTATCTATCAGGCAAGTGTTATTTAAATATACTTCTGGTGTAGTTACAAACTTTCTATTGCCTCGTTTTATAAATACATAAAATATTTGTACTAGTGTAGACGTTTGGTATCAATCCGGGCATTATTAGTGGGGTTATGTTGTGGAAGTTTACTTTGCAGCAGGGGGGAGAGTTTTCAGAGTTTAGTAAATTGAAACAAATAAGACAGACTGAGACTAAAACCAAATTGGGTTTTTGTATTTTATTAAAAAAGATATATTTGCAAATATAGGATCAGCATGATTTCACAAAAGGCCTCAGCCCAGTGTGGAGTCAGTTTCACAAATGAGTGAACAGAACCACTAGGCTTTTATGCATCTTCAGAGTGACAGCACATACGCACTTGGCTTAGTATGACGCTACAATTTTGACAGGCAATCTGATACACATGAAGACAATCAGGGAAATACAAGAGACATCTTGGAGTCATCTCACCTCCTCCTCCCTGTATGACTTTCACCCCCCAGTTACATCTTAACTGGCATGGGAAAACATGAGATAGTTTTGGGGTGACCTTGTACCTTTATCGGTTCAGGCAAACAGAGCTCCCATAATGTTCCAGACTGGGTGTCTCACAAAGTTAGAATCAAAATCTACATGTGGAAAATGAGATAAACTCTTTCAGCATTTGTGAGAGAAGTAAAGTACGAAGGAATTGTGCTTAAATGTAATTTTCCCATTACATTTATTTATGAGATACAAACGTGGGTCCATTAGCCCCTGCACTAAGCTAACCAGCTGATAACGCTAACTCGACCAACGTTTTAACAGGGCTCTCAAGTTTTGAACAGAGTTCAGAGTGAGATTTTGGCGGCAGGGGTTTGGGTGGGGACGGAGTCTGATCTGATAAATGACATAAATGTAGGCCTGTGTTCGATTGAAGAAATTCTTAGTCGACTAACACTCATTTAATTGTATCGACTAATCGATTAGTTGATTTAATCGACAGATCTGTAAATCTGAGTTTCTCTGCAAAGAGTCATGCAAAAGGATGCATATATTGAATAAGATAACGCCTCCTTTGCATATTTAAACACAACATTTCAGAAAACGTGTAATACAACAAAAAATTGCCTTAATGAAAGTAATCAAAGTAGGTTTCACTGTGATATCTCTTAGGTAAAATGTCAACCCTTAATTCTTGTGTTTACTAGAGATGTGCTCGTACGTTTCTTGGAAATAAGTCATTCAGCATGAAAAAAGCATCAAACATGACTAATGGACTAAAGAGATCTAAGTTGACTAAGACCAAAACCACCGATTAGTCGACTAATCCACTAAGAGGGAGCAGCCCTAGATATTCGTACAAATAATTTTTATTTTTATTAATTCAGTATGTCTTTGTGTGTGTGTGTGTGTGTGTGTGTGTGTGTGTGTGTGTGTGTGTGTGTGTGCGTGCAATAATTAATACTATCAATTGTCTGGATACAATATAATGAAACAGCCTAGGCCAAAGGTTTTCACAATGGAGCCCGGGAGGTTGTGCAGTAAGAATAAAAGGAAAGAAAAAACAAAAAATATTCCAAATTATTACGGGTACTGTTATAAAAGTATTATTGGTAGGCCTAAAATGGGTATCTTTATAAAAATATAAAACTGTAAGAGTAGCCCTGCAGCCGATTCAACATGTAGCTATAATAAAAATAATAATAATAAAAATAATAAAAGCTACTCTGTTGATTTCTGCCGCCACAGTATCAGAAATAGGGCAGACACACAACAGGGTTTCCTGTTCCTATGTACATGTAGTATATAAAGTCATAATTCCACGACTCTACAGAGCCGTGTGCTCTACTGAACTCAAGCCAACTGTCCTCCGCTCTCGCTCCCCTCAACTGGAACAGTGACAGGACGTCATCACCCGCCAAGTCATGGCAACCAGATAAACAAGAAGGGCGAGTACACCCGAGCACACCCTATGTCAATGAGTACACCCGAGCACACTTGTCACTCAATCTCAGGCAAAGTCACAAACAGCGACGAAAGCTGCAACTTGAAATCCGCACTCACTCAGCTTGTGCGTGGCAGGCACTAGCGGCGCCAGGATTTTGATGGTAGGTGGGCCTCCAGAAAACTGGACGGGCCAATTAAAATAAGCCAAATGTATTCAGGTTCCCCCTTCATTCAGACAGCCAGACACTAATAACGTTAAGACACTACTTGCCTTGCTGGTGTGACGGTGTGGCTACGGGAGGACTTGATGGGGAGAGGGCGGCCGAGCAGGATGGTAACTCGTCACTTGTAACCGCGTTACTTAAAATGTCCTCCTCCTGCTCCTTGGAGTGTTTCTTGCTGAATTTAGATGAAAACAAGCTGCTTTGCTTCACTTTGCATTTCATATTAGCTAGCTGATAGCTACACTCTGGGTCCGTCTCATTGAGCTTGCTTGAAAAGCTTGCGCACAAACGTCATTCATTTAATTGGATCACTTGCTGGTGACGATGCAGCCTGTGGGCAGGCGGGTAGAAGCCGCTGATTGGCTGAGAAGCTTTCACTCAAAGCTTTCCTCATGCTGCTGGATTGATGATTGGATGAACTGCTAGATGGGTCAAAATGGGCGGGCCCGAACCTAAAATGACCAATGGTAGCGCCGCGGATGGTGGCAGGGCGTTCTGAACTCTATGGGGGACTCACGTGATTCCTCTACCTGTTCCACTGTTAAAAATGGCGGCGCAACTTGGTGGGCGTTATCCTGGTAATTTCTCTGCATGAGCAATACAAGGTGTGGCGTGTGAGCGTGTGAACGGGTTGAAATGTGTCTCATGCCCAATGCGTGAGACTTGAGAGCCCTGGTTATAACAAGGGGGAAAAAGCTTATTGGGGTATATATTACAATACAATACAATATTTTGATATTTTGCATCCATTTTTTATTTCAATTTCTTTTTGGTATCTACTTAGGAAATTCAATTGCTAAAACAAAATACTACACATTAAGTCAGCATTAAGATGTGTGCTATTCAGACATATTTACACCTGTGCTAGTAATTTCACCACTCTGTTAACCTTTGAACTGACTCATTGAAGACACACGAATCAAGATGGATGGGGCATTTGTAAGTATTTTATTCTGCAATGGGACACAACCATTCAGTTCAGGAAGATAAATAGATGGCTTGCTTCCACCACATCATGAAAATCATACTTTGCTGTAGGTTAGTTTGTTTGATTCAACAACTTAAAATTGCAGACTTTAGTTTGTGCTCATGTTGTAATCTTACGATAATATATAATTTAAATTGAAATAAATGGATTGAAATGACTGTGTACCTTTTACAATAATGCCACAACAACCATTTCTAACAGTTAAACAAAAACTAGAACGGGTTCTTTAGAAAAGATCAGATAATCCCATGCTTTACATGCCCATTGTTTATTAGAGGGAATAATTTATATATTGTCCTCTGCTGCCATCCTGAGGAATGTTAGAGCAACACTAGGCAAACTGCTTTAGCCCAGTCAACAAGAACAAATAAATATTTTTTAAATGCTATAACTATACACTAGTTCACATATTTGAACATATAATGATATGTAGAAATAATAATAAATAAAAACTAAAATAAAACCCAATGTGAATGTTATTTTCTTTAGGCTACTCAGACTAACAGCAAAGCAGGTCCGTGCTTGATTAGTGTTGCCTGACCTTCTTCTTACTAATTGGGTGAATTAGAGTTCAAAACTACTGGCTGTGTAAACCACAGGGCGGAGTTGATTATCAAAATGCCACCAGGCGTCTAATAAGCATCTGGTGGCGTCTATTAGACTTCAGGTGGCGCCAAGAACAGTGTTCAAACCACTGTGAGAATTGTGACGAATTATGACCATTTTGGCTTTCCATACTTGTTGACAGCTAAACAACTTGCATTGGTAGCAGCATCACTCACGCATGTGTTCACGTTGCAACACTGTCTGTTTTGTGGAGCCATGGTGTTTGTTGACATGTTAACAGAGTGAGTTACAGACTAATCTAGTTTTACTGGTATGTAGCCCATCTTTTGAAATTGTGCCACACCAATTTTTTCGATATAAAAACGCCACTGGTTGTCACATACAAACTTATCTATTTTGTTGTTATTCTGTTGTGTTAGGGTTACTATGTCATCTTTTCTTGATTTTTGTCTGGGTAGGTGGTGATGACGATGGGGGAGAAGGTTTTTTTGTATAGTGTTAAAAAATGGATGAAAGTTCTTAATTAATAAAAAAAAAAAACGTATTTGTATTCTCCATCAGTGCTGCTCAGAGTCAAACAACACTGGAGTCCAAACTGGAGGCCCTGCAGTGCCACTTCACCTGGGATCTGGACCCCAGCAAGTCCATGCTGTTACGTCGCAAGGACAACCTGGAGGACATCGGCACCGAGGAGGGGAACAGCTGGCTGGGTCACATTTACAACCTGCGGGGGTTCGTTCAGTACAAGCTGGGGTTCACCGAAGACGCCCAGAGTTTCTTCAACAAGGCTGCAGAGGCCTTCAGCAAGATAAGAAACGCAGATGAGGGTCCCTGGTTGGTGGTGAACTACGGGAACCTGGCGTGGCTGCACCACCACCTGGGAGACCAAGCAGAGAGTCAGGCTTACCTGTCAAAGGTCAACACCCTGATGAATAAATACCCATCTCCATCCCAGGATGAGCTCCATCCAGAGATCTACGCTGAGAAAGCCTGGACCCTGATGAAGTTCAGCAGAGAACAAAAGAAACGGGCTGCAGATTACTTCCAGAGAGCCATCAGGATGCAGCCGGACATGGTGGAGTGGAACACCAGCTACGTCTTAGAGTTAATGTATGATTTCAGGGAAAACAACGAGGGGCAGGAGGCTGACATTTTGGATAAAATGAGAATTGCCAAGGAACAGGATCCAGAGAACTTGTACCTCGCTGTTCTCTACCTCCAGCAATGTGCAAAGAAAGGAGAGAGAATCGAAGATGAAGCATGTGAGTTGGCAAGAAAGGTTTTGAGAAATCCTGTCAGCAGCTACAGTGGAATTAAACCATTACTAAGGGTTTACATAAACCATGTATCTATTGATGAAGCCATTGATTTGGCAGAGGAGGCTCTGGAAAAATATCCAGATGAGCGTTATCTGAAGAAATGTCGCGCATACTGCTACAAATGGAAGATCTTCAGGGAAAGCCCAGAGCAAAGCACGATAGACAGAGCAATCAGTCTCCATGAGGAGGTGATTTCTCTTTACCCTGATTCTTCACTTGTGAAGGAAATAAACCTTGCAAAGATATACTCAAAGTTAAACAACCAGGATAAAGCTGAGCAGATATACCAGGAACTGCTAGAAAGAGATCTGGAACCTGCAGACAAACAGATGCTCTACAGCACCTATGCAAAACATGTATACTTTAATCAACAAGACAGAGAAGGGTCACTACGATATCACATGAAGGTGGCGAAGATACCGCTAAAATCTATCCATCAGGAGAACAGCATCACAACCCTGAAGAAGCACAAAAACAAAAGCCCAATGTGTAGAGAAATAGAGGAGTTTCTGGCAAACCTGCAAGAGCCATAGTGTTTTTAAAAGCACTGGTTCTTAATCCAGATTAAATGTAGGTACATACGTTACGTTATATTGATTACATACATCAGAACAACCTGATCCTTCTGTTGATCTGCTGGTCCAGAAGCAGCAAAACCTTATTCAGAACATGTACGATCAATATATTGTTGGTTTTGGTCTTTTAATGGTTATCACAAAGATATGTATCTCATAAAGACAACTGTCTGCACTTTAGTACAGTTCATAGAAGAAAAAGGTGATTATGTGTGTGTTTTTATGTTTGCACCATAGAGTAGCACTTTTAATTTTGTTGTATGTAATTACAATGACAATAAAGTAAATTCTGATTCTCATTCAAAATAAAAAAATAACATTTACTCTGAAAACCTGTCAGCAGTAGTACATATCAAACAAGCTGAATCATTTAATAACACTGGTCCTTTAAATAGCATCCACTGTGGACAGGTTCAGATATCATCACATGATTAATTCAAATAGATTTTGATCAGATGTTGTCTTTTCCAAACCTAACATATTATTATATTCCTGTTGTGTTGAATGTTTTCATGTTTTAGTTTAAATAAATACATAATACTCTGTGCATGAAGTTTGCATTGCTGTAATAAAAATAAACAGTTGTTATGTAATAGTTAATTTGATGTATAATCTGAATATCATCGCAATTTGTAGTCACAATACTATTAAATATACATTATATGAAGTAAAAAAATCCTCTTTCGTTAGTTTTTTTGTGTTGGTGGTGACTACTGTATATTATGTTTTCTACACAATCTTGCAGAACTTCACACAGGACTTTTTTGAACTTTCAACTTTTCAATCAACAAATGCAACTGTATATTGATATCTCCAAGGTGACAGGTTAAAGATGATAAAATAGAGCAGTGTTTCTCAAATGGGGGTACGGGTCCCCTAGGGGTACTTTGGAGGACTGCAGGGGGTACAGGAGATTTTTAACTAAATGTCTAATAGTTACGAGGCTGTTGTCCAGAACATTGTTCCTCTTTATGTAGATTTTTTTTTTTTTACCAAAAATGTGACATTTCACCTTCTTTGGACCTAATCTATCCTTCCTTCCTTCTACTGTCCTTCTAGTTTTTACAAGTTTCTATTTTGCAAGTTTTTGTCTTTTTTTTTTTTACAGTTTTTTGTCTCTTTTTCTCATTAGCAGTTAAATGTTTTTTCAGTTAAAAGGCTGTTTAGTAAATCTATCGCTGACAGCGCTGTACTGTTCCTGTTTTATACACTTTTTTTTCTACCGAAAATGATTAGCACTGGTCAGGGGGTACTAAAGAAACAGTTCAAAAGGGGTACATTAGTGAAAAAAGTTTGAGAACCACTGATATAGAGATGTTGTGTCTAATAGAAGTGTTTTTCAGTGAAACTGAACCCTGTCAATGTGAAGTGGTTACAAACAGTAATCTGATTCTGATCTGAGAACGTCATAAAATAGACAATTCATTTATTATAAGCATATTTTTATGCGTTTTACAGTCAAAATGTAATGTTTTTTTCAGACAAGACATCCGTTTCCCCTAGTAACACCCGAGGGTTTGAGTAATACCCGGAACAATCATTCCTATCCCATATGATTCTTAGGGAATGTAAATGTTGTTTAGCTACTTCTCCAGTAAATAGGACGGATCTTAGATACGACCACATGGCAACGGGAGATATTTGTAGCTACGAGACGTTAGCCAGCTAAGGTTATGCTAGCAAGATTTAAAGTTGATGACATTGTGTACGGTTGACAATCATTAAATATAATCTGACAGTATGTTTAACCCTTATGTTGTCCTTGAGTCCAGTTTGACCCGTTTTCAAGACAATTTTTCAGAAAATAGTTTTTCTCTTTTTCTTTGCACTGTAGCATCAGTTCTTTTGGACCTGGGGATATCCTGGCTAATATTTGACATATATGCCAGTCTGTTATAAGCCAAAACAACTAATAGGCGTACTTTCTCCTCATATTACTCATAAATTACGTATAATTTTCACATTTTATTAACCATAAATGCAAAAAGTAAGTGTAAAACTAATTCAAATGAGTTGGAATGAACTTGGCTAAGAAGATGTAAGTCAGAATTTGGTGATACTGTTTTATGCTTTATGAACAGATAAACCAGACAAGGGAGAACAAAAAGTGCATGGTCGACAGGAAGACAATACTTGGGTTAACTTGTGTGTTAGCGCCATCCTGTGTTGGTCAGAGGACGAGGCACTGAAGGACTACACTCATTGTTGGAAATTAGATCTTCAGTTGATGTAGCGCATTCATTTTCAACGTTTTTTAGGCCAAGGACCCCTTAGCTGAAAGAGAGACGGAGTAAAGACCCCCTACTACTGTACATATATTGTATAAAATTGAGTTGCATGTTAAACTGGGCCGGATGGATGAAAATGAATAGATATATATTATTTATACATCACGTTTTAATGGTAAACTATATATGTGGAAGGCACAGTGAATTCTTAAGCCTAACTGTATGGCTACCTATTTTAAGCTTATATTCAATGTGTAAATGAAATGGTTTTCTTTTCACAAATAGGCCAAATTATCTTTCCTAATAATAGGTTGGATTCATATTATTGTGTATTTTCAGACATATTTGAATTTTTGAAAAAATAAACTTTCAAAAACATTTGAATATCTCTGATGTAGCGCATTAAACTACTTGGCACTGCAGCCAATCTGAATTGAGTATTCACTCCGACTATATATAGATAGATAGATAGATAGATAGATAGATAGATAGATAGATGGATAGATAGATAGATAGATAGATAGATGGATAGATAGATGATAGATAGATAGATAGATAGATAGATAGATAGATAGATAGATAGATGGATAGATAGATAGATAGATAGATAGATAGATAGATAGATGGATAGATAGATGGATAGATAGATAGATGGATAGATAGATAGATAGATAGATAGATAGATAGATAGATAGATAGATAGATAGATAGATAGATAGATAGATAGATTTATTGTATTGTATTGTGTACAACTGAGACACAGATTGACAATCAGTTTCATCTACCGACATTATTCATTATTCAGTTTGATTTTTCTTACCGCGAAGCAAACTTCCGTAAGACAGTTTGTTCTTATTATAACGTCAAATGCAATGCAAAGGAAAAACAATTCATCCCAATAGGAACATAATAGAAAGACAACATATGATATATTTAAATGAATTGTGTAATTGACTGACTCAGGTATAAGTTACTCACTTACATGTTTTATTTTGAGAATCATTTTCACAATTGCCACAAATCTTTCCTGGAAGTAATCACATTAAAGGTCCAATGTGTGGGAATTTCTCCCATCTAGTGTTGAGATCATATATCACAATTAACTCTCTCTCACACCACGCAGTTCAAAGTAGCTATTACAGCTACGGTAGCCTTCACACTTCAAAAGACGCTCTCTTGCTCTTTTAAATCTCCTTTTTCTTTTTCTGGGCAAAGAAGAAGAAGACTCCTGTTCCTGAAATTTGGATTTTGAATACGTGTGGTCCTCCATGTTTCCTTCTTCAAACTTTCAGTTCATTCAAATGCAAATGTAAAATTTCAAGCCAAAAGGAATACTTGGAAATGATGGTGGTGGTAAATATTCATGAAAAAGGACAAGTTAGTGAACGGGCAACACAGATTTAGATAATGAACACTAAACACGTTACACACTGGCCCTTTAACAAATACGAGCAGATTTCTTTTAGGTAATGCATTACCTTTTCTTCTGGACTTAGAACCAGTGCTTTTAAAGGTGCTCAAAGTGATGTGACGTTTTTTTTTAGGCTACAACATTTTTTGTCACATAAACTGACAAGAAGGAGCTGGTTTTTGTCATGAATACGCATTGTGGAAGTAGCCTACATGCTAACGCTGCTGCAGTGATGGCTCCACCAGCTCCTTCTTGTTGTTTATTGGCTGGAACACTGTTTGTTATGTTTGGTGGTGCAGGTTGGTGCAGTTTGTTTTAGTTGGTGTTTGTGGAGCCTGGGCTGACTACAGAGACTGCGTTTTTTTACAGTGTGTTCAGGGGACAGGCAGCTAGCAGATAGTGAGGAGATGTTTGCTGTATGTGACGAAAAATGTTTTAGCCTAAAAACGTGTTACATCACTTACAGCATCTTTAAAAACACTATGGCTCTTGCAGGTTTTCCAGAAACTCTTCTATTTCTCTCCTCGTGTGGCCTTTGTCTTTCATCTTCTCCAGACCTTTGGTAGTCCTGTCGATTACAGTTTAAATATATCTTGCATAGCAGATATAAACTAACTCTTTGTCTGCAGGTTCCAGATCACTTTCTAGCAGTTCCTGGAATATCTGCTCAGCTTTATCCTGTTTGTAAAGTGACATTGCGTATATATCTGCAAGAGCTAATTTCCTGTCAAATGAAGAGTGAGGGTAAAGAGAAATCACCTCCTCCATGAGACTGATTCCTCTGTCTATCAAGCCTTGATCTGGGCGACTCTCCCTGAAGATTTTCCATTGGTAGAGGAGTGCAACGCATTTCTTCAGATAACGCTCATCTGGATGTCTTACCAGAGCCCCCTCTGCCAAATCGATAGCTTCATTAATAGATACATAGTTACTGTAAACCCGTAGTAATGGTCTAACACCACTGTAGAGGCCGACAGGATTTCTCAACACCTTTCTGGCTAACTCACGTGCTTCATCTTCGATTTCTTCTCCGCGGTCAGCACGTAGAGTTAAGTAGTGAGCAGCGAGGTACAAGTTCTCTGGATCCTGTTCTTTGGCTATTCTCATAATCTCCAAGATGCCGCTGTGACTAGAAGCATACACTAGTGCTCGGGCATGGCTGCTGTTCCACTCCACCATGTCCGGCTGCATCCTGATGGCTCTCTGGAAGTAATCTGCAGCCAGCGTTTTGTCGGTGCTGAAAGTCAACAGAGTCCAGGCTTTCTCAGCGTAGATCTCTGGATGGAGCTCATCCTGGGATGGAGATGGGTATTTACTCATCAGGGTGTTGACCTTTGACAGGTAAGCCTGACTCTCTGCTTGGTCTCCCAGGTGGTGGTGCAGCCACGCCAGGTTCCCGTAGTTCACCACCAACCAGGGACCCTCATCTGCGTTTCTTATCTTGCTGAAGGCCTCTGCAGCCTTGTTGAAGAAACTCTGGGCGTCTTCGGTGAACCCCAGCTTGTACTGAACGAACCCCCGCAGGTTGTAAATGTGACCCAGCCAGCTGTTCCCCTCCTCAGGGCCAATGTCCTCCAGCTTGTCCTTGCGACATAAAAGTAGGGACTCGCTGGTCTCCAGATCCCAGGTGAAGTGGCACTGCAGGGCCTCCAGTTGGGACTCCAGTGTTGTTTGACTCTGAGCAGCACTGACGGAGAATAAAACAACACTATAACAGTAAGTTAATTGAATAGGCTCAAGTCTAAGCTTTAAGTGTTTGGATAATCACTGTTCATTTCATATGGAGGAAAAAGGGGGGAAAGAAGGAAGATATTTATTTATTTATTTATTTGTTTATTTAAAAGGGACAATGCACATCCATTGACATTTTTTGTTTACACTCAAAATGTAAATGTGCAAGAGTTAGCAAACAAGATAATTTTCATCTGTAGTCCCTTGGCAGGGGACACATCATCATATTACATTAATAAAAAAGAATGTAAGAAAGTTAAAGAGCAAATTATAAAAGAAGAAAGAAGAGACTAAATGAATAAAAAATAAGTACAATAAAAAGAAGGGCAGTACCTAGGATGAGGTAAACCAGATATTGATGATTGCAGTTGTGATCATTTTTAATCCATCTCTTGAGTGTGGTTTTTAAATGATAGACAGCTGGTGCTTTCTCTGAGTTCAATAGGAAGACAGCTCCAATAATTTTAGCCCTGTACTGAGAAGACTGTTTGGCCAGACTTACTACTGTAGGTCTCTACTGTACAACACAGTCTCCCCTGGTGGTTGCCCTAGTTGCCCTAGTTGCTCTGCCACTGCTCTTCTTCTGTTGTATAAATCCACCCAGTGGTGGAGGTGCAAGCCCATGTCATAGTTTGAAAATGAGGCAGGCATCTAGATACTATCTTGTAATACAAGGTTTATTTAGTAGTGATATGGCAGTGGTGATAGCTGATAGGTGTTTGATCTAGTGTTTTTAAAGTTTGCTGATAAAGGGTTTTTATTGGTTTAAGGGGTGTCATGTTTGCTTGGGACCAGCTTGTGAAACAGTATGATATGTGGGAAAAGATCATGGCATGCATAAAAAGTTTGGCTGCCTCTGTGGTTAGATATGGCCTTATGTGTCTAAGGTTAGCCAGATTATATCTGATGGTATTGGCCACCTTTTTAACATGCATTTTAAAAGTTAAATTAGAGTCCAAAATGATAACAAGGTATTTAAAATCAGACACAACCATGAGTTTTTCTCCTTCAATAAAAACATCAGCCTGCTGTGCACTTGTGGATGTCTTAGAGAAGAACATACAGACTGTTTTGTTAATGTTAAGATGTAGATATGACCCTTGTAGCCAGTCAGAAACATGGACCGGTGCATCAGTTAGTTTAGTTGCTGCCTGCTGTTTGTTTTTGGTATGCAAATAAAGAACATAATAGAAATAGTCCCTTCCCTACTTCTGGTGCCCTTACTCAGACCACACCTGTGGACTTTGGTAACTGCAACTTGCATGGTTGTGATGCTATCTGTTAGTGACAAAACCTGGTCACAGACAGATAGACAGACAAAGGCAAAGTACTCAAACCACCTCCATAATAGTTCCTCCTACACTAAGTGTCTCAAGGAGCATGTTTAACCCGACAAAACATAGCAAAAGGTTAATATAAACTGAAAAGGTGCCGGGGTCATCACACTCCCTTTTTAATAGCCTACATGCACGTCGCTGCTGAACCAAACGGGAGAAAAAATGATCAAAGTTTGTTTCACACTGATGAAACATTTCGTTCAACCTGGAAACCGTAGCAAAACGGTGTGCACTATTCTGAGATTGAACGTGCCCCAGGACGTGAATCCTAGGATGGCAAAGGCATGTCCCGCAATACTCTGCCTCTGATTGGCTTACACTGATATTCTTACCCTAACTCTAACCAATCTCACACCTACTGCTTAAACTTAACCAATCCAACTAACGAAGGCAACGAATATTAGCCAATCAGTGGCAGAGTAGGGCGGGTCATTCCTTTGCCATCCTAGGATATGCAAATTTGCCTCCAGGAACACATTAAAAAAAGAAAATTGAGGAAAAGAAAGAAGGGAGGACAGATGGAGAAATGAGGAAAGTGGGTTGTAAGAGACAACTTTTGACATGGAAGACTCACCTCATCATTCAGCTGTTTCCTCCACTCAGTAGTTCTCTAAAAATGAGTTAGTTTGGTTCTTGACGTTACTTTGAAGACAAAGTCCGAGGTGTGGTGAGTCCTGTGCTTGGCGTTCGTATCCCAGGAATGGAAGTCACACCCAGAAATACAACTAAAACATGACTCATCACATTCTGTGATTATTTGGTCTTCAGTTGACTTAAAGCTAGAACTAGTTTTGTTTGTTTTGCACTTTGGTTAGTCATTTTTTTCACCTTTTCAGATATTGACTTGTAGATATTGTTGTACAGTTGTAGGTTATAAACATAGGTTTGGCAGCAGTTTTTAAAAGTTGCAGTTTGATAACGTCCATCATCGTCCTGATTGTGTAGAATATATGAATTACCACCAAAACACAACAAACACACGAAACAAGGATATGTTAGTTCACATAATGTATATTTAATACTATTGTGTGTGCACAAATAGTGATCATATTAAGGTTATACATCATATTAACTATTACATTACCAAACATTTATTTTTCTTACAGCAAAGCAAACTTCATACTATTGTTATATAAGCTTAAATTACAGGGCAAAGGAAAAACATTTCAACACAACTAAAGGTACTTTATTTGTCACATACACGTACATGTAGCGAAATTCATTTTCTGCATTTAACCCATCCCTCAAGGGAGCAGCGGGCAGCCAATCACAGCACCCGGGGACCAACTCCAGATCTGAGCCAGTGCTTTGGTCAATGGCACTGACTGGAGAAGCTAGTCCATGCTTTTGATGGTGGGGGAAACCAGAGCAAACCCATGCAACATGCAAACTCCACACAGAAAGGCCCCAGAACCACCTGGATTCGAACACAAAACCTTCTTGCTGTGAGGCCACAGCGCTAACCACTGGGCCACCATGCTGTCTATAATAAATACCATGGTTAAGGAGGACAACATTTTATCAAAATCTATTTAAATTAATCATGTCATGACATTTGACCAGTGTCCAGAGTGGATATGATTTAAAGGACCAGTGTTACTAAATGATTCAGCTTGTTTCATATATCTAGTATACTACTGCTGACAGTTTTCCAGAATAAATGTAAAGGTTTTGAAGTGTAAAACCTGCCTCTACAGGATACAGTTGGTCTCCTGCTCCTGGACCAGCCGACCAGCAGAAGGAAACAGGTTTTCCTGATATGTAATCAATTTCTGGATTAAGAACCAGTGCTTTTAAAAACACTATAATGGCTCTTGCAGGTTTGCCAGAAACTCCTCTATTTCTCTACACATGTGGCTCCTGCCTCTGTCTCTAATCTTCTTCAGAGTGTTGATGCTCTTCCATCTATAGGAGGATTGCTGCGGTATCGCTGCAGCCTTCATGTGATATTGTATTGACCTTTGGTAATCCCTACAACGGAGGAATAAATGTTTTGCATAGCAGTAATAAACCAACTGTTTGTCTGCAGGTTCCAGATCACTTTCTAGCAGTTCCTGATATATCTGCTCATCTTTGGCCTGGCCGTAATTTAACTGTGCATATATACTTGCGAGGTCTATTTTCTTCAAAAGGAAAGAATGAGGGTAGAGAGCAATCACCTCTTCATGGAGACTGATTGCTCTGTCTATCTCGCTTGGATTTAGACGAATGTGCCTGAAATAAATGATTTTCCATTTGTAGCAGAGGGCAGCGCATCTCTTCAGATAACGCTCATCTGGATGGGTTTCCAGAGCCTCCTCTGCCAAATCAATGGCCTCATCAATAGATAGATAGTATTTGTAAACCTTCAGTAATGGTTTAATACCACTGTAGCTGCTCACAGGATTCTTCAAAACCTTTCTGGCTAACTCACGTGCTTCTTCTTCGATTCTCTCTCCTTTCAGAGCACATTGATGAAGGTAGTGAACAGCGAGGTACAAGTTCTCTGGATCCTGTTCCTTGGTGAGTCTCATTTTCTCCAAGAGGTCAGCCTTCACCTTTTTGTTTTTCCTGATAGACCCCACTAACCCTAAGACGTAGCTGGTGTTCCACTCCACCATGTCCGGCTGCATCCTGATGGCTCTCTGGAAGTAATCTGCAGCCTCTTTCTTTTGTTCTCCGCTGAACTTCATCAGGGTCCAGCCTTTCTCAGCGTAGATCTCTGGATGGAGCTCATCCTGGGATGGAGATGGGTATTTATTCATCAGGGTGTTGACCTTTGACAGGTAAGCCTGACTCTCTGCTTGGTCTCCCAGGTGGTGGTGCAGCCACGCCAGGTTCCCGTAGTTCACCACCAACCAGGGACCCTCATCTGCGTTTCTTATCTTGCTGAAGGCCTCTGCAGCCTTGTTGAAGAAACTCTGGGCGTCTTCGGTGAACCCCAGCTTGTACTGAACGAACCCCCGCAGGTTGTAAAGGTGACCCAGCCAGCTGTTTCCCTCCTCGGTGCCGATGTCTTCAAACTTTTCCTTTCGACGTAAAAGTAGGGACTTGCTGGGGTCCAGATCCCAGGTGAAGTGGCACTGCAGGGCCTCCAGTTTGGACTCCAGTGTTGTTTGACTCTGAGCAGCACTGATGGAGAATAAAAATAACATCAACAGTAAATCAATGTAATAAGCCTTAAAGTGTTTGGATAATCCCTGTTCATTTCATGTGGAGGAAGGAGGGGGGGAGGAAGGAAGATAGAAATGTCTCCTTCCCTACTTCTGGCCCCCTTTCTCAGACCACACCCTGAACTGTGCCTTCATTTAAATCATATATACTCTATATGTTTAGATACCGCATTGGATGCTGTTGTTCATTGGAGTGATACATCAACGTGAACACCATGGGATTGACAAGCCGTGTCTTCTAATGCATGTATATGTCTATCGAGGCAGGAGCTCTATCAATTAAATTCTGAATTTCTCACTAAATTTCCAACCAATTTTCAAGTGGTTTGCTTTACTACTAATGCCTATTGCCTCCATGTAGGCCTATTGATGATACGGGATACTTGTGTGTAAAAGTGTGAGTTTTCGAACCAAAATACCTTATCTTGTGTAGACATTAACAGTATGCGACTTTAACCGATTTAAATTGGTGACTTATATTAACATTCACACTCATACAGTTATGAAAGATGGCATTAGCTATAGAGACACCAAAACCGTTTTTGTACCAGGCTGTAAACATGTTTACTTCAGCTGTGACTTTTTAACTTGGGGTTCTGTGGGGATTGACTCAATAACACACATGATGGCATAGGCGCGGGAAGTGGGGGTGCTGCAGGTGCTACAGCACCCGCTGGTGGCGAAGCTTTAAAACCGCGATGACAATAAAATGATAGCTTTAAAGTATTGAATCAATACTGTAAATACATGTTACTATTTTGTTATCTTTCCTTATATCTATTTATTGTTTGTTTATCTTTAGAGTCTCTTGTACTTCCCCCTATCCCTTGCTGCAGCAACAGTGTGAATTTCCCCGTTGTGGGAATAATAAAGCATTTTGAACCTTGATGTGCCGGCTCACATACGGGTAGGACCATGTATGAAGTGTGTGCGGAGAGCACAGCGACTTTCTAAGTTTTTGAACGTACAGCGGCGCTTCCACACAATGATCCTGTTCATGAAGACATGCAAATCAGAAGCACGGAGACCTGACGTGGTGAATATGGCAGTAATAACCGGTCTTAATGGAAGGCATGGAGCCGCATGTTAACGGCGGTGCTTCCCACCTGATGTGAGTGTGTTTGGGGAGAACTAGACACCTTACCTCTTGAGAGGAGGGGAGGATAGGGGTGGTCCTGTGCTCCCTATGCGCTCATACAGTACGGAGATGCAACATCAGTTACTCTCCCAAAGCGTTTATCCACGGAGCCCCCCAGTTTCCACACAGTGTCCAACACATAAAACATCTAAAAAGTGACAGAAAGAGCCCACTGAGCTGTTACAGCGCGACGGTACTTTGTCTCCAGTGAAGTGTCTCATTTTGGATGATCTGGATATTCAGGGTCTCATGGCAGAGTTTATCAGCCGAACTCCAGAGCGCAAAGTTATGTTTGGTGTACCGAAATCATCGTAAGGTAGAGACACGGTGTCTGACATCTCTGTGTCTTTTTCCTGCCGCCATGCAGGCCCAGATGGTAGCCTCTATTTAGCCTAGTATAGTTGTTATTTATGTATGCCAGGGGTGTGACGAGACGCTTACTCCACGAGAAGAGACACATCACGAGATTGGGTTCACGAGAACGAGACGAGATTTCTCGTCGAGGTGAAAAGTTGTCTCGTGAGGCGATGTGATGTCAGCGTGATTGAGCGTGGCATTACTATTGAACACACCCGTCGCTATGGGCGGGCCATAGGGGGCCGGGCCCGCCCCCAAAAATGATTGTGCCCCCCCACTTGAGGCACAGACCTCTTAAAAAAATTACTTTAATTTTATACTATCATAGTTGCTAATTTTGTGTTGCATTAATGTTGCATTCTTTATCATTAAAACATAAAAAATATAAATAAACAATGGTGTGATTTTCGTTTGATTGATGGGAATCTACACTGCAACAGCCTATCACGGCCTTACTAAAAAGAAAGTTAGGCTACGACGTGACGTAGCCTACGTCAGTGTAGCCGCTCAACGGTTAGTTAGTTAGTGAGTTTTCGCCGGCATTCGCTTCAGTTCGTCATGGATATCCGTAAGTGGTTGAAAAGCCCACCAACATTCTCCTCCTGATGTTGTCGTTGGAGAAGGAGCCCCTGGACGACAGTCTGAGCCTGATGCTAGTAGCTCCGTGGAGCCCGACCCTGGGCCTCGCAGGACCTGCAGGTCGAGTGCAACTGCGACTGGGGCAGCATTTGGGCCACAACTAACTGTTGAATCAGGGGGTGTGACGGGCAAACCCAAACAGGTTGTGTTGAGGAAATATCCAGTCAAAATGTATTGTTAAAAAAGAAACAATCATTTTCCTCTAGCTGGTATTTGAACAGGGACTGGCTTGCGTAGGATACTCGGTGGAAAAGGACTCCGCATTTTGTTATGCCTGCAGGAAATTCACATCT
Source organism: Perca flavescens (assembly GCF_004354835.1). Classification (NCBI taxonomy): domain Eukaryota; kingdom Metazoa; phylum Chordata; class Actinopteri; order Perciformes; family Percidae; genus Perca; species Perca flavescens. The sequence goes on along the minus strand of NC_041339.1, from coordinate 35,742,611 downwards.
GTATCATCGGACGCGACCTTCTTCATTAAGGGGTTTAAGATTTACAGACAAGGGCTTAAATAAGCATGCAGCTTCAAATGACAGGAGGGACTGGAGAGAGGACAGGCTGCCTCCACTCAAAGTACCGGTAGGTTCAAAGTCTCTGTGCGTGTGTGTGTGTGTGTGTGTGTGTGCGTGTGTGCGTGTGTGCGTGCGTGCATGTCTCATGGCACATGCATAGCAATGCATATCCTTCTGTTGACTGCTTTAAAATGCAATGTTTGAGAGATGCTTCTGGTGTTACATCTAATATGTTGTATAGTCAAGTGTTTTATGGATATTCATAACATTGCTTCTATGTAATGTGTTGTAGGCTATATAGGCTACCTGGTCATATTGCTGTTGGTTATGTTTAACGTGATGATTACGTGCGAATAGTATAACAAGAGTATATGATTATTATAAATATACGTACTGTACGCTAATAATAATTGTGCCCTCCCATGTATTTGATATGCCCCCCTTAAGACTGAGGTCTGGCGACGGATCTGCTATTGAAGATCCCCCTGCCACTTTTAAATCATTTGTGTGGCAACATTTTGGTTTTCCTGCGGAAATAATAAACGGCGAAAGAGTGACAGACAAGACGAACACAATATGTAAACACTGTAAGAAAAAAATGGCGTATACCGCGGCTAACACGAGCACTATGCAAAAACATTTACAGCACCACCACAGCTCTCTACTTATATGCACACATTCACACAGATATTTAGATAGGCCTACTTTTTTCATCGCTGGTTTTTGGAGTTTGCTCTATGTCCTATGTTGGGACATAGAGCAATGTACATAGTTTGTACGCACCGTCTGCTCAGCTGTATTTCATGGAGGGGAGGGGCGAGAGAGTTTTTAAAAAGAGGCAGAGGTAGAGTGGTCTGCAAAATACAGAGCCTGTGTAACATAGTATCATTAGACTCTATGTGGACCGTGGAACCTCCCTGCCAAAAATATCTTCCCGTGCCTCTGCATGATAGCATAATTTTCAGCATCTTACTAATTACTTAAATTAAAATAAATGGGCTACTTTATATGACACAAGGAGGGCGGACAGTCGGACTCAACGACCAATCTGATTGGTGGAGTGCTTACCTGGAAATGACGAGTGGGATGAGCGGGACAAACGCCTCTCAAAATCTGACGAAAATCTTTTACACTGACCTTTGTCAGTCTGAAATAAAGATTATTTAACTGCACGGTCTATTTCTCGCTTAATGTTTTCAGAAACACTTTATGCCCGACTGGAGAAGCCCTATATGCATTCAGATCTCAACTAAACACAGAACGTTTGTGAGTGAGACAGACAGACAGACAGACAGACAGACAGCATAAGCCACCGTTATGTTCATGGCAGTGTAGGAAAATAAATCGATCATTAGCCTATTTGTTTTTTTGTTTTGGGTGGTGATGGCGCAGTGGATATGACACATGCCTTTGGTGTGGTAGACCTGGGTTCAATTACCACTGTGATACATCAACCAATGTGTCCCTGAGCAACACACTTAACCCCCTAGTTGCTCCAGAGGTGTGCAACCTCTGGCATATATAGCAATTGTAAATTGCTTTGGATAAAAGCATCAGCTAAATGTACATGTAAAAATGTAATGTTTTTTAAAGTAAATAGGCTACATAGGCTATGATCCTGGCTCTAGGGAAAATGGAAGAAATGAAAAGAACAAGAAACAGAAGAGAGAAAAAGTAAGAAAACAGAAAGAAAGGAGGTCTGGGATTCTGTAATAGCTTATAATAACCTAAATTATAACGATTCTCATTATTCAGCCACTCACCTCATCATTCAGCTGTTTCCTCCTCAACCTAAATATGACTTAGTTTTGCGCTTGATGCTGCTTCGAAGAGAAAAGTCCGAGGTGTGGCATTTGCATATCAACTCTTTCATTCCCCAGGAACAGAAATCCCATCCGGGAATAAAAAACTAAAACATGACTCCTCCCACTGTGTGATTATTTGCTCGTATGTAGATTTCAAGTTAGAAAAAGTTGTTTCTTCTCCTTGAAACTAGGCTATATGTATGCAGTTATATGCTATATTTAGTTTATGTGGACACTTTGAACATTTACAAATGAAAATGGACTAAATAGAATCCACACACACAGCAGCCTACAACACTTTCAGATATAAATCAGACATTAAAGGCATAAAGGCTACGTGATGGACTGAACAAATAGCCTATAATGCAATGAAAATAATTTGCAAAGCCCATTTTTTCTTTATTTGGTTTTACATATATATATATATATATATATATATATATATATATATATATATATATATATATATATACAGTACAGGCCAAAAGTTTGGACACACCTTCTCATTCAATGCGTTTCCTTTTTATTTTCATGACTATTTACATTGTAGATTCTCACTGAAGGCATCAAAACTATGAATGAACACATATGGAATTATGTACTTAACAAAAAAGTGTGAAATAACTGAAAACATGTCTTATATTTTAGATTCTTCAAAGTAGCCACCCTTTTTTTTTTTTTTTTATTAATAAGGGAAATAATTCCACTAATGAACCCTGACAAAGCACACCTGTGAAGGTAAAACCATTTCAGGTGACTACCTCATGAAGCTCATTGAGAGAACACCAAGGGTTTGCAGAGTTATCAAAAAAAGCAAAGTATATATATAAAGTATATATATTAGTATATATTTGGCCTGTAGTATATATATATATATTTTTTTTTATATATATATTTAAATAAATAAGCTTGATGTGTTTTTCATCTGCTGTACTAAGTTTCTGTGGCCGACCACTGCGTCTACGATCCTCAACGTTCCCTGAGTTTTTGCAAGTGTACCTATAACAATTGATGCTGGTTTGAAGACAAAGGGTAGTAACACCAAATATTGATGATTTGATTGATTGATATTTTTTTGGTTTCTCACTTTGCATTTTGTAAATTGATAAAAATAAACAATCATTATTTATATTTTTGAAAGCATTCTTAGTTTACAGCATTTTTTCCACACCTGCTTAAGACTTTTGCACAGTACTGTATATGTATACAAACACATCAACACATCAATATATATAATATTAAGCCATTAGCCTACTTTAAACACATGTGTTTAGTAGACCTACATGTGGAGCATCTTCTGTCTGCAGGTGAGCTGGGACAGCGGTTACCTAGGAGACGCCTGCATGATGACGTTCTGCTGCCACCTACCGGTGTAATCAGATTACTGTTTGTTACCACTTCACACTGACAGGGTTCAGTTTCACTGAAAAACACTTCTATTAGACACAACATCTCTATTTAATCATCTTTAACCTGTCACCTCGGAGATATTAATATACAGTTGTATTTGTTTGATGCTCATCATGTTGTCTGAAAAGTTGAAAGTTAACAAAACAAACAATTTGGCAGCAGCTTTCAGAAGTTATAGTTTGGTTATTGTCCATCAATCGTCCTGTGTGAAGTTCTGCAAGATTGTGTAGAGAACAGGAATTTATTGTATAGTTACCACCAAATCAAAACAAACTGAGAGAGGATTTCTTAGTTCACATAAAGTATAATTAATAGTATCGTGTAGGCTACAAATGGAGATCATATTCAGGTTACACATCAAATTAACAGTCTTCATTATAAAAGAGCAAATTTCAGAGAGTATAATATTCTTATAAAAACTTACAAAAAATACAGTTCAAATGAAGAACAATTGAACACAACAAGAATATAACACCGTTGTTAAGTTAAAGCTACATTGTGTTAGAATTTCTCCCATCTAGTGGTGAAATTGTATATGACAACCAACTGAATATTACTTTCTAGCCCCTCCCATTCTGAGTACATTCTAACTCCTACGGTGGCCATATTATTCCAAGAAGTACGACTTTGTCCGTGAGTGTACCTTCCAGTGTAATAATTGTTATTTTGGTAACATTTCATTCAACATCAGCTATTATGTTCCCAAACATATGCAAGCTAATGTAATGCAAGTAAAGTATCAGTGCTATCGTTATTCTGTATATTGTACGAGATTAATAGTGTAAGGCAATGTTTACAGCATAGGAGAGAAGCAACAGAGGTTTGTGTTTTTAATACATTTCTCTGAGCAGTATGAACAATGTCAATGAAACCAAAATTACCTCTTAGTATCTCCATCGGTTACACGCAGCTGTTCTAGCTGTAGCTAGTCTGTGTTACAACTGCCTGACGTGAGTTGTCTACCAGGGAAATCACGACACATATGATTACGTTTATGTTACATGGTAGACAATCCTTTCTCATCATTGATGCCAGGAAAAGTGTCCTTAGACGTCGTTCTAGCGTTATGCACAACCATGCAACCGAGCAACTATAAAACTTTGAATTTACACAAATAGGCAGAATTACCTGTTGAGAAGAAAGCAGGCAACTTTGGCGTTCCTTTTTAAAATCCTTGCTCCTTATGAGCTCTTTCCATCTTGGAAATATCACTCCAATATTAACTTTGGTCTTATTTCTTTGCCTGTCGCGTTGGTCCTGCAGGTTTTCCAGAAGCTCTTCTATTTCTCTACACATGTGGCCTTTGTCTTTCATCTTCTTCAGAGTTGAGATGCTGTTCCAGCGATAAGAGGATTCAAGCGATATTGCTGCTACTTTCATGTTATATTGTATTGACCTTTGGTATTCCTGTCGATTACAGTATAAATATTTAGCAGTTTAAGCCATCTGTTTGTCTGCAGGTTCCAGATCTCTTTTTAGCATTTTAAGGTATATCTGCTCAGCTTTATCCTGGCTGTAATTTGACATTTCGTATATTTCTGCAAGAGCTATTTTCCTCATAAGTGAAGAGTGAGGGTAAAGAGAAATCACCTCCTCGATGACACTGCTTCCTCTGTCTATCAAGCCTTGATCTGGGCGACTCTCCCTGAGGATTTTCCATTGGTAGAGGAGTGCAGCGCATTTCTTCAGATAACGCTCATCTGGATGTTGTTGAACGAGAGTATGTGAAAATCAAAAAAACAATTAAAAATTATATTCCTGCTTTTTGAAATATTTTTGCTTTTTGAAATGTATTTGTATTAATCCAAAAGACAGCTAAAACTATACTTCTGCTTTTGAAATATATCAGCTCAAGAACAGTGGAGACTGTGCTTCTGCTTTTGACATGAGTTAACCCAAAAACAGCTAAAATATATTTCTGCTCTTGAGACTATAATACTGCCTTTGATTTTGGTTTATGAGTGCTGATGTGCCTTTAGAAATATAATCGTGCTAAGTTTTTGTGTTACTGATATTACTATAAGCATGCTTAGAGACATTTTAGTGTGAGTTACTGTGTGAAGCTGCCTATTTGACCCTGCAGTCGGAAAGAGGAAGTGTCTGCAAGAGGCATAAGTTGCTTTGTGTAACTGTCTGTCTAAACTTGCACAACTGGAAAGAGGAAGTGCTGTTGGGGCCCTGTATACATGCACTTGGGGGTTAGGCTCTGGGTGCATACAGGAGTGTAAAAGGTTACTGCTCTGACCTATTGATCAATGCAGTCGAACTGAGCCGTTAGATTCTATGTTAGATAGCAACATGCATATGTATAAAGGAAATATCGTCTTATGAGATGGTTTTTACGTATATCCAACCTGATGCTTGCTTTAAGACTGTATTACCATGTAAGGTGAAACAAATGCGATAAAACACACCTCGCTGTGATGGGGGGTTGAACCCCAAGAAATGTACATATAAAAATGGGTGCTTTGCCAAAAAGCGCTCTCTCTTCCTTGGGTTCGTTTTCTGCTCTTTTGACCAAAACCCTACGAGTAGGGACCTCCTGTGTCTTAGAGCATTTTTTGAGTGATTGAACTCTGTTCATTTTTCCATTTAATTTGTTTGCTTGTTAACTTTTTGCTTTTTAAAAAAAATAATAAAACCACCTGTGTTCGTCTTGAGCAAGGTGACCCAAAAAACCTTGTGAGTCTTTTTTTGCTCTTGTAGAAGACTTTCTTTCCTTTTTTCCTTTTTTCTTCTTTTTTTGCCAATTGCCCGCGTGAGCGGGGACCATTGACATATATACACTGGACCAATAGACCCCGTTGCTATGGACGGAGACCAGTGAAGGCTATTAGAAGCACTTTTCCGGTGATCTCTTGCTTTATTGCGCAGCCTCCAACTGACAGAGACAACGTCAACTGCCTGTGAGCTTCTCCTGTACTATACGGTAATTCCTCTACTATGCGACAGTAAGTCACTTGGTTATGACACAATCGTTAGCTTATTTTTACAAAAACGTCTGCTACGGAGCTATAACGTGAGCTACAAGGTAATGGAGCCTTTTATACATTGTCGTGTTCCTTTATAAATAAACAACAGACAAATATAGTCTTTTAACGCTTCAGATGTAAAGTTATTCGCAGTCAAATGACGTAAAAAAAAAGAGGTGATCACTTTGTAGCAACAAAATGGCGCCATCGGAGGTTCGCGTTCTGAAGCGAAGCTTACCCCCTTGGCGGGGACCCCCCGAAAGGGGAAGTGGGGGGCCTCCTCTTTAACCGTGCGGTTTGCAGCAACCTCGGAGACCGATCTGACAAGCAGACCTTTGATTCTCCAGCTGAGCGGAAACCTCTGTGACCACGGCAGAGGCAGCTGTCCGAGTGTGAGTAATCAACTGTAATTGTTTGGTTATAAAGATCTTCTGTGTGCTGTGTATTTCACATACGGGGGACATCTAGGTTGTCAATCAAAAAGCCTCTTGTCTCGTCATCGGGTTTCCACTGTAGCGAGAACCCGCGGGGGGTGTGTGTGTCTCTCTAAAAATAGTCTAAAAACCATAGGGAAGTTTCTGAACTAATTCCTCTTGAACCTGTTTATAACTTATAACATAATATTTATAAATACAGGGTGTGTGTGTCTCTTTAAGAATAATCTAAAAACCATAGGGAAGTTTCTGAACTAATTCCTCTTGAACCTGTTTATAATTTATAACATAATATTTATAAATACAGGGTGTGTGTGTCTCTTTAAGAATAATCTAAAAACCATAGGGAAGTATTTCAATTAATTCATTTGAACCTATTAATATTTATAATACAATATTTATAATATTTGAACCTATAATGTTTTAGTACCTACAGTATTAAATATAGGGAAGTATCTGCAATAAGTCCTTTAATATAGGCTTAACCATCCGCCCCGCTGACAGTATCTGTAACGGCTGTACGGCAGAAGAGGGCTTAGAGGGCGAGGGTTATCTAGAGGGAGAAAGGGAGTTGGCTTTAAATGAAAAAGTGATACCATGACTAGATAACTGTCACATTGTTCCACAATGTTTTCCCAGAACCTCCTCTGCCAAATCAATGGCTTCATCCATAGATACATAGGTACTGTAAAGCCGTGGTAATGGTCTAACACCACTGTAGAGGCCGACAGGATTTCTCAAAATCTTTCTGGCTAACTCACGTGATTCATTTTCAGAACAAATGATCAAAGTTTGTTTCACACCGAGGAAACATTTCGTTCAACCTGGAAACCGTAGCAAAACCTTGTGCACCGTTTTGAGACTGAACTTGCCCCAGGACGTAAATCCTAGGATGGCAAAAGCATGTCCCGCAATACTCTGTCTCTGATTGGCTTACCCTGATATTCTTGACCTAACTCTAACCAATCTCACGCCTATTGCCTAAATTTATCTAATCCAACAAACGAAGGCAACGAATATTATCGAATCAGAGGCCCAGTAGGGCGGAACATTCCTTTGCCATCCTAGGATATGCAAATTTGCCTCCAGGAACACATTAAAAAAAGAAAATTGAGGAAGAGATAGAGGACAGATGGAGAAATGAGGAAAGTGGGTTGTAAGAGACAACTTTTGACATGGAAGACTCACCTCATCATTCAGCTGTTTCCTCCACTCAGTAGTTCTCTAAATATGAGTCAGTTTGGTTCGTGACGTTACTTTGAAGACAAAGTACGAGGTGTGGCATTCATAGAGTCTTGTGCTTGGCGTTCGTTTCCCAGGAATGGAAGTCACACCCGGCAATGAAACTAAAACATGACTCATCACATTCTGTGATGGTTTTGGACCTGCGTGAAGCTGGCCCCCAATGTCATCCAAAAACACTGCTATTCATTTGTGCCGGTTTGTGCTGTAAAAATTATCGTTTGTGCTGTTAAGGGTTTTAAGTAATTCAACTTTACATTTTCTGGCGAGTGACGTCACCCAGCCCCCCATTAATGTCCAAATCTCCCCAAAATGGTCTCAAAAGTTTGTGCTGATTTGTGCCATTAAAAGAAACATTTGTGCTACTAAGGTTTTTACGTTGTCAGGCTTTATTTATTTATTTGTGCAAAGGCTTCTGACATTAGCCATCACTCCCATGAACGGGACATTATAAACATAGTCATGAACACTTAAGCCTGTCAAAAAAAAAAACTATTCAGTATTTCACGTTAACGTTTTCTTCTTCATTGGCACCTATGGTGAGGAAAAAGCTTAACGTGGTTTGTACCTAAACAATGATCAATGATTTCCAAATGTCTCTCTCATATTTCCCCTTTATAACCACTGAAAACTGTCAAAAAAATCGAACCCAAAGTCCAATTATTATGGACGTTATCTGACATTAAGGGTTTTTGCTTCATTAGAGCCTATTGTAAGGAAAAATGTCCCGTTCATGGGAGTGATGGCTGGTGTCAGAAGCCTTTACAGCGCAAATAGTAGCCGTGTAAAAAATAAAGCCTGACAACGTAACAACCAAAGTATCAGGCACAAATCAGCACAAATGTAGCACAAACGGTTGAGACCATTTTGTAGAGATTTGGACATTAATGGGGGGCTGGGTGACATCACTGGCCAGAAAATGTAACGTTGAATTATTCAAAACCCTTAACAGCACAAACAATCATTTTTACAGCACAAATATAGCAGTGTTTTTAATTATATTTGTTAATGCAATGGAGGTCATCTTCATGCAGGTATTATGTGGTCTTCAGTTGATTTAAAGCTAGAACTAGTTTTGTTGGTTTGTTCTTTTTTATTCTTGTTTGTTTTGCACTTTGTTACTCATTGTTGTACAGCTGTAGGTTATAAACATATGTTTTGCATAAGTTTTTAAAAGTTGCAGTTTGATAACGTCCATCATCGTCCTGATTGTGTAGAGTACATGAATGTCTTGTATAGTTACCACCAAAACACAACAAACACACGGAACAAGGATTTGTTATTTCACATAATGTATATTTAATACTATTGTGTGTGCACAAATAGCGATCATATTCAGGTTATACATCAAATTAACTATTACATTACCAACCATTTATTTTTCTTACAGCAAAGCAAACACACACAGAGTATAATGTTGTTATATAAGCTTAAATTATAGTGCAAAGGAAAAACAATTCAACACTACAGGAATATGATAAACACCATGGTTAAGGAGGACGACATCGACTTAAACTTTATTTGTATCCCCAAAGGGCGATTAGGTGTGCTGCAATTATAAACACATACAAGACACATAAATAAATACAAGTTCTGCACAGAGTCCAACTGGAACACAACCGTAACAGTACGAGGACAAATAAATACCAGTACAAGGTGCATGGATAGCAGCGTCAAAGAAACCTACACAGGGTAGGAAAAAGTGCAAATCAGGCTCCAAAGTTGACACAACATAATCAACAATGACCATCGTCAACAACATCAGCATCCATTACATTACATTACATCACCAACCCCTTTTATCAACGTTTCCGACATTCTCAACACATAGTCAACAGACTAGAATATAAAACCTACCAAGGAATTAAGAAAGAAAAAGGACCAAATGAGGTAGCCAAGAGATCAAAGAAGACTCCTAACCTCCCACCTATTCAAGAAGGAAATGACTGCAGGTATAAAAGAGTACTTCAATAATAATTTATAATTTATTAATTCCCTAAGGGAAATTACAATGTTTTCACTCTGTTGTTATTATTATACACATTACACACATGCATGCATGTATAGGTACTCTATACGTGCACTAATGGAGAGATGTCAGAGTGGCCCATGGACAGGCGCCCAGTTGGCAGTTGGGGGTTCGACAATGCCCAGGAGGTGAACTGGCACCTCTCCACCACCAGACTTTGTATCGTATGGGGACTTGAACCAGCAACTCCCTACTGACTGAGCTATTGCCACTTGTACCCGTTAGTCCTTACAGATAGACATCTCAGACGGGAGCCAGACGGCAAGGACTGAAATTCAAGGAATAAGGGGTGGGAACTGTCGGCGCAAATAACATTAGCTTTCCTGACTATCTGTCCATGGAACAGCTCTGATAATGTGCACCGTTGGACACCCAATATCTTGTTGCTCATCTTCACAACTCTGTTTAGTGCAGTTTTGGACAAACAGAAGCTAAGTTTCCATCGACTTGTCAATCGAATTATCTGAAGTTCGGTAAAAAAATTCATGCGAATAAAGCTGAGTGTGAAAGTGTGTTTCCATCCAACAGCTTTAAAGCGAATAAAAACCTGTTGCGTAATGACATCACGTGCTGTTTAGCGATTAAATTGGTATATGGAATTGATTTGAGACATTTTAAGGTGTTTCCGTTCATTTTTTTCGCACTGAATCGCACAACATTCAAGCAAACATTTGCGAACAAAGCTTTGCTAGACAAAAGTAGTTGTTGTTAACATTAGAAGCCGAGGAAGCTGCGATGGGCCTTTGGCCGAGGATCTGATCCAGCTCATCAAAAAGGTGGAACTTGCCTTTTATTTCCCCTCCGGCACCCCTGAGAGACAGCTCTCTTTTTTTGAGACGTGTATCGCTGTTTGAGGGCCTTCCATTTACTCCGCAGGACGTCCCGCGGATGTCCTAACCTTTGTCGGCTGTTTCCTTCGCGGGATCCTGATAAATTATGGCATTTCTTAGATTTTTGCTATCTAAAATAGCTGTTATATTTTGCTCGTAAATTAAATTCAAAAAGTATCTCGTCTCCTCGTTCGTCCACTTACATCATGTCTTTGTTGACGCCCGTCATGTGTGCAAACAGAGCTGAAATACTGGGCGGAAATGGACTACAACTTCTTCTTCTTCTTTGTTTTTGTGGCGGGTCGCAACCATAAAATGACCTAAAACTTAATCGCAATTCATTAATTTATTCGGCAAATAACGTTTCCATCAGCGTTTATCGCATAAGCCGTATATATATATATATATATATATATATATATATATATATATCGATCAAGAGAAAATCCGATGAGACTGAAACCTATTTCCTTTGAGTCGATATTCATGAAATTCAATCGGATTTTACTGTTTCCATGAGGCATTTTTCATTCAATATCACTTAATTCGGATAAAAACGTGTGGATAGAAACATAGCTAGAGAAGGGAGAAGGTCAGGACAGATTTAATATAAACAGTGGATGTTATCTAAAGGACCAGTGTTATTAAATGATTCAGTTTGTTTCATATATCTAGTGTACTATTGCTGACAGTTTTCCAGAATAAATGTAAAGCTTTTTAGTATTTAACAGCCGACAGTTCAAATTACAGTTCAAAATATTCTATATTTTCTATGTTTTCTTTGTGATAACGATGAAAAGACCAAAACCAACAACGATTTGATCTTACATGTTCTGAATAAGGTTTTGCTGCTTCTGGACCAGCCGACCAACAGAAGGAAACAGGTTTTCCTGATGTGTAATCAATTTCTGGATTTAGAACCTCTGCTTTTTAAAACACTTTGGCTTTTGCAGGTTTGCCAGAAACTTCTCTATTTCTCTACTCACATTACTACTCTTGCCTCTGTCTCTAATATTCTTCAGAGTGTTGATGCTGTTCACTCGATAGGAGGATTGCTGCGGTATCGCTGCCGCCTTCTTATGATATTGTATTGACTTTTGGTACTCCTTATAATGGCGGTATAAATGTGTTGCATAACTGCTGTAGAGCTTTTGTTTGTCTGCAGGTTCCAGATCTCTTTCTAGCAGTTTCCGGTATATCTGCTCAGCTTTAGCCTTGCTTTTTTTTGAGTTTGCATATATATTTGCAAGGTCTATTTCCTTCGCAAGTGAAGGATGAGGGTAAAGAGCAATCACCTCTTCATGGAGACTGATTGCTCTGTCTATCTCGCTTTGCTCTGGGCGACTGTCCCTGACATTAATGATTTTCCATTTATAGCAGAGGGCAGCGCATCTCTTCAGATATCGCTCATCTGGATGGGTTTTCAGAGCCTGCTCTGCCAAATCAATGGCTTCATCAATAGATAGATAATCACGGTAAACATTTAGTAATGGTCTCATACCACTGTAGCTGCTGACAGGATTTCTCAACACCTTTCTGGCTAACTCACGCACTTCATCTTTGATTTCTTCTCCGTGGTCAGCACGTAGATTTAAGTAGTAGAGGGCAGCGAGGAACAAGTTCTCTGGATCCTGTTCCTTGGCCACTCTCATTTTCTCCAGAAGGTCAGCCTGCAGCCCTGTGTCTCTGTGATCAGAAGTATACACTAACCCTAAGACGTAGCTGGTGTTCCACTCCACCATGTCCGGCTGCATCCTGATGGCTCTCTGGAAGTAATCTGCAGCCTCTTTCTTTTGTTCTCCGCTGAACTTCATCAGGGTCCAGCCTTTCTCAGCGTAGATCTCTGGATGGAGCTCATCCTGGGATGGAGATGGGTATTTATTCATCAGGGTGTTGACCTTTGACAGGTAAGCCTGACTCTCTGCTTGGTCTCCCAGGTGGTGGTGCAGCCACGCCAGGTTCCCGTAGTTCACCACCAACCAGGGACCCTCATCTGCGTTTCTTATCTTGCTGAAGGCCTCTGCAGCCTTGTTGAAGAAACTCTGGGCGTCTTCGGTGAACCCCAGCTTGTACTGAACGAACCCCCGCAGGTTGTAAATGTGACCCAGCCAGCTGTTCCCCTCCTCGGTGCCGATGTCCTCCAGGTGGTCTCTTAGATGTAACAGTATGGACTTGCTGGTCTCCAGATCCCAGGTGAAGTGGCACTGCAGGGCCTCCAGTTGGGACTCCAGGGTTGTTTGACTCTGAGCAGCACTGATGGAGAATAAAAATTATTATTGTAACATAACATCAGCAGGTTTAAACAACATGCTCTGACGTCTGCTATGTTTGGCCTGTTTATTTTATGTGGAAGAAGGATGTAAGGAGCATTAATTAGACAGCAAGTAAAAGGAAAAATGGAGACTCCCAAAATGCTTTTTTTCTAGCATGAATTGCGACTCATATTTGCCTTTTTAGTGGCTGTCCCCTCTATTGGCTGTAGTAAATCCTCATAAGGAGGCAGGTGGGGGGGGATGGACGAATGTAAACGAATGCAATACTGTCTGCTTTTTCTTAACTTCTTGTATGGTTTGGAGGACGTGATGAAAACAATGAATGGACCACAGTGGTTCGGATCAAACAGGCCATTCCTCCCATTCATACAGTCTTTACCACTGTTGCCCACATGAGCGTTAAATTACCCCAAAACTAGAGAGTCTTTAGGAAGTCCAAATGAGGAAATAACTATAAGCAGAGCCTTATCACACAGGAAACACATTACAGACCAAAAACTATGTACAACGAAATGAAAGTACAATTAATTCATTAAACTAAAACTAAATTTATGTATTTAGAATTTCTCCAATTTCTCCACCAGATTTATATTTCTGTTTTGCAATAATTCATGTAAATACAAAATTTGGAATGAAAACATCAACATTGACTTGTAGGAATATTTTGGGCTCAATAATAAGATGTTAAATAAATCATAATGATTCTCTTTATATATGAAATGCAGCAGCAGCTCCTCACCTCATCATTCAGCTGTTTCCTCGAATAGTTCTCTAAATATTCGGCTGGTTTCTGCTCTTGATGCTGCTTTGGGTCCGCTGGTATAAAGTCAGTGATGTCCAACTTCTGCTTTGCTGTAAATGATGACATGTTGTTGAAGCACGCAGCTTTAAATAGTCATGATGAAGTCAGAGCGGATGTCCGAGGCGGGGCGTTTGCATTTGGAGACAAGTGGTCCAAATTATTAAGTTTCTTTTTTACTATCTCACCTTGACCTTTCGTTTCCCAGGAATGGAAATGTCATAATGTAAAACAAGTGGAGCAGTGTGCTTGATGGGTAACCTTACTTTATTTTGTGAATTGTTATTGATTGATATAGCGATTTTTGCCTTTACACTTGATCGTACTGTTTCCCTCTTTCACGAACTGCAACAACAAACACTGATTGACACACCTGTAGAACCCCATTCACATCAGCAATCTAATTTGCCAGTTGCTCAGACCACTCCCCATAAAAGGAGGTTAGATCCCAGAGAGAGAGAGAGAGAGAGACAGAGAGAGAGAAAGAGAGAGAGAGAGAGAGAGAGAGAGAGAGAGAGAGAGAGAGAGAGAGAGAGAGAGAGAGAGAGAGAGAGAGAGAGAGAGCTCTGGACGGATGGACGTGCCGGTTGCTGCAGGCTGGACTGGACTTGGGTATTGTTTAACCCTGGGGCAGAACATTGGACAATTCACGTTTTTTCTTCATTATCTCCCTTTTTTAGAAGAGCAGATGTCTTATTTAAAACAGAAAATAATAAAATACTATTTTTACATATTTCTTGTGTCCTTCCCTCTGTGCTGGTGTGGCTGGGAATCCGAACCTAAAATAACTTAAAGTTAACAGACTTTCAATCTGTTACAGAAACATAGAAACACATGAAAAAAGCATGACTCACTTTGTCATAATATATTTTCTCTTAAGCTGATTGTAAATGTTCTTCTTCTTGAAGCTCTATTATGATGCCACAGTGAAATATTCAAACAGAAGTTGCCAGCAGGGTTGCCAGTATAGGCTACTGTTTTAGTTTGCTTACTGTTAGTCAATCAATCAAACTTTATTTACTGTTTGGTTAATTCACACTTACATACACAAAAGCTTCAATTATTCTTCATCTGTTCACATATAAACTTGGAGATATTGTTATACAATTTTATATGTTTAATGTTAATCGTGTTCGCTTAAAAGTTGAAAGCAAAAAAAAACTGCTTTGGCAGCAGCTTTTCAAAGTTGTGAAAACCTCCCTACATAGTTGGAGATCTCAATGTTAAACCCAAAGTTACACCCTTCTGTCAGACAAAGCAGGTGGAGAACTGAATGTGACTTTGCAGCTTCTCTCGCCCCCATTGGACCGAAATCAAATCATAAGAAAAGTCACCTAACTGCTGGCAGCAGCCGGAGTCTGAGAAGGGTGGGAGAATAATTGTGGAATTTGTTTCAACATAATTAAACTTGGTATGATTGATATGAGGAACACATCAGGTGATGCTGTTGCACGACAACACTGAACCAACTGGTTCATGGGATGTAACTTTTACTTTTGTTTTCTCTGAAACTCTTTACGCTTAATACTGGACCAATGTCAAAGACTCAGTCACTTAGACACAAAAACATTTTTGCTAAAAACAATTTTTTTTTCGAACTTTGCCATTTCCATCAACATTTTCAATTTTTTTTTAAATTTAACCTTTATTTAAACAGGAAGGCCGTTGAGAAAAGGCTGTCATTTGCAACCTGGCCAAGAAAAGCATACGCGTGCAGGACAACATACAGTTTCACATTCAATAAATTACAGGAATACAGAATACAATAGGCTACATAAAGGGCAGATTAACTAGGCTTTACAAAGCCGGCGCAAAGTGAGCTGTAACTAAGTCGATGGATATGCGAAAGTGATATGGTAATAACACAATACACATGAATAGACAGTCTATATCACTGCTGAGATGTAGTAAAGAGTCAAAAATACAGTAAGTTTAAATTATGATCTAAATTGTGGACTAGTTAGTGATGTAGATCAGTTATAACACAATATACAGTACAGGCCAAAATTTTGGACACACCTTCTCATGCAATGCATTTTCTTTATTTTCATGGCTATTTACATTGTAGATTCTCACTGAAGGCATCAAAACTATGAATGAACACATATGGAATTATGTACTTAACAAAAAAGTGTGAAATAACTGAAAACATGTCTTATATTTTAGATTCCTCAAAGTAGCCACCCTTTGCTTTTTTCATTGCGCTGCAAACCCTTGGTGTTCTCTCAATGAGCTTCAAATATTAAAGGGTGTGCAAAACAGAGCATGAATGATGTTAATTGTGGGTGTTATAGGGGGCTCTGGTCACAAAACGTATGGCACTGTGAAAGAGAACATCTAGTGAGTTCAGGAGAGAATTTGAGGCAGTTCTCTAAATGACATCACTGAAATCGAGAATTGGTAAAATTGTCATTTTCACCAAGGCGAGTTTGGCAGCACGAGTGAAGGAGGCCCTGTTGTGGAATAGAAAACCAATCCTAGACTTAACTTTAGATTGAAAGTGGTTTATGTGTTGTTGGAAGGAGAGGAACTGTCCAACCAGACACTAGTAGTAGTATTTGTACTACTACTGATGGAAATTTTCAAATTCCATCTCATCGAGCGTGGTAATGCTAATCGGATGGGCAGGGGTGGGCAGCGATTCTTCAAAATGTGCATAAAAATACGTTGATGGAAACATGACTTACAGATAAAAGCAAGTGCCTTGCAGTGGAAGGTGGTAACGATAGTACATCCATTGTGTATTCATGCTGCTCAAAGTGTCCAAGAAGATCTCTGCACGTACTGGTTCTCTGTAGAATTGCACTGTAGAGTTTTTGTGTCGCTTTTGTACAAAGAACTGTTACATTGATTTGTATGAAATGTGCAATAGAAATAAAGTTTGATTGATTGACTAATAGTAAGCAAACTAAAACAGTAGCCTACAGGAAACCCTGCTGGCTTCTTGGGTTTGAATATTTCACTCTGGCATTACAATATAGCTCCAAGAAGAAGGAAAATTTAAAATCAACTTAAGAGAAAATATATTATGATAAAGTGTGTCATGCTTTTTTCCAAGTGTGTGTCTTAGTTTCCATTCCTGGGAAATGACAGTCAAGGTGAGATAGTAAAAAAGAAAGTTAACATTGCAAACGCAACGCCTCAGACATCCGCTCCGACTTCAGCGTGACTATTTAAAGCTGCGTGCTTCAACAAGTTGTAGTATTTTTTCCCCGGATGTGACTTCTGTTGCTGGGAAACGAGCATCAAGCCGCGTTAAGACAGCACTGAAGACTTTATATGCAAATGCCACACCTCAGACTTTTCTCTTCGAAGCAACATCAGGTGCAAATCTAACTCATATTTTGGTCGAGGAGGAAACAGCTGAATGATGAGGTGAGTGGCTATATAATCAGAATCGTTATAATTTAGGTTATTATAAGATATTACTGGATCCCAGAGCTCCACATATTATAGAAATGACAATGTTTTGAGTCTGTTTCTTGTTCTTTTCATTTCTTCCATTTTCCCGCTAAGCCAGGGTCATATGTATTTACTTTAAAAAAATAAAATAAAAAATAACTGCCATGGATATAACAGTGGCTTATGCTGTCTGTCTGTCTGTCTGTCTGTCACTCACAAACTTCCTGTGTTTAGTTGAGATCTGAATGCATATAGGCCTATTAGAGACGTCTTCTGCTTGTGAGATGCGTCTGAGTCTCTGCCGCCGCCATCTTGGGACGGACATCCGACCCGTTGTGATCATTACGACTTAAGCCTCTGACACGCCAACCTAGGGCTATTACAGAAAAAGTTTTTTTGTGCGACGTTAGTGCTGCTTTAGTATTTTCATCCGAAAGGAAGGCCAACACTTTGCAACATGGAATAACATTTCACAGATGAAAAAGGGGTTTTACAATATTTTACTGTTACGAACAAAGAGGTAGGCCTAGCTTAACCTAATGTTAATCCTTCTTTTAAGCTAACATAAAGTTAAGTTACTGTCCTGATACTGAATTAAGCTAATGCTAGCTTGTGTCATATAAAGTAGCCCATTTTTTTTAATTTAAAGTAATTAGTAAGATGCTGTAAATGATGCTATCAGCTCTGGGCTGAACTTTAGTCCCTGGAGTCAATCCTCACAGAACCCCAAGTTAAAAAATCACAGCTGAAGTAAACATGTTTACAGCCTGGTACAAAAACGGTTTTGGTGTCTATAGCTAATGCCATCTTTCATAACTTTATGAGTGTGAATGTTTATATAAGTCACCAATTTAAATCATAGTGACGGTTAAAGTTGTCTCTACACAAGATAAGGTATTTCGATTTGAAAACTCACACTTTTACACACAAGTATCCTGTATCATCAATAGGCCTACATGGAGGCAATAGGCGTTAGTAGCAAAGCAAACCGCATGAAAATTGGTTGAAAATTCAGCCAGAAATTGTGATTTTAATCATGGATAGAACTCCTGCCTCGATAGACATATACATGAATTAGAAGGCACGGCTTGTCAATCCCATGATTGATGTATCGCTCCAATGAACAACAGCATCCAATGCGGTATCTAAACATATAGAGTATATATGATGTAAATGAAGGCACAGTTCAGGGTGTGGTCTGAGAAAGGGGGCCAGAAGTAGGGAAGGAGACATTTCTATCTTCCTTCCTCCCCCCCTCCTTCCTCCACATGAAATGAACAGGGATTGTCCAAACACTTTAAGGCTTATTACATTGATTTACTGTTGATGTTATTTGTATTCTCCATCAGTGCTGCTCAGAGTCAAACAACACTGGAGTCCAAACTGGAGGCCCTGCAGTGCCACTTCACCTGGGATCTGGACCCCAGCAAGGCCATGCTGTTACGTCGAAAGGAAAAGTTCGAAGACATCGGCACCGAGGAGGGGAACAGCTGGCTGGGTCACATTTACAACCTGCGGGGGTTCGTTCAGTACAAGCTGGGGTTCACCGAAGACGCCCAGAGTTTCTTCAACAAGGCTGCAGAGGCCTTCAGCAAGATAAGAAACGCAGATGAGGGTCCCTGGTTGGTGGTGAACTACGGGAACCTGGCGTGGCTGCACCACCACCTGGGAGACCAAGCAGGGAGTCAGGCTTACCTGTCAAAGGTCAACACCCTGATGAATAAATACCCATCTCCATCCCAGGATGAGCTCCATCCAGAGATCTACGCTGAGAAAGCCTGGACCCTGATGAAGTTCAGCGGAGAACAAAAGAAACGGGCTGCAGATTACTTCCAGAGAGCCATCAGGATGCAGCCGGACATGGTGGAGTGGAACACCAGCTACGTTTTAGGGTTAGTGGGGTCTCTCAGGAAAAACAAAAAGGTGAAGGCTGACCTTCTGGAGAAAATGAGAATCGCCAAGGAACAGGATCCAGAGAACTTGTACCTCGCTGTTCACTACCTTCATCAATGTGCTCAGAAAGGAGAGAGAATCGAAGAAGAAGCACATGAGTTAGCCAGAAAGGTTTTGAAGAATCCTGTGAGCAGCTACAGTGGTATTAAACCATTACTGAAGGTTTACAAATACTATCTATCTATTGATGAGGCCATTGATTTGGCAGAGGAGGCTCTGGAAACCCATCCAGATGAGCGTTATCTGAAGAGATGTGCTGCTCTCTGCTACAATGATTCGAAAATCATTAACGTCAGGGACAGTCACCCAAAACCAAGTATGATAGACAGAGCAATCAGTCTCCATGAAGAGGTGATTGCTCTCTACCCTCATTCTTTCCTTATGAAGAAAATAGACCTTGCAACTATATATGCAAAGTCAAATTACAGCCAGGTTGAAGCTGAGCAGATATATCAGGAACTGCTAGAAATGGATCTGGAACCTGCAGACAAACAGATGCTCTACCACAACTATGCAAAACATTTATACCTCCATTGTAGGGATTACCAAAGGTCAATACAATATCACATGAAGGCGGCAGCGATACCGCAGCAATCCTTCTATCGATTGACGAGCATCAACACTCTGAAGAAGATTAGAGACAGAGGCAGGAGCCACATGTGTAGAGAAATAGAGGAGTTTCTGGCAAACCTGCAAGAGCCATTATAGTGTTTTTAAAAGCACTGGTTCTTAATCCAGAAATTGATTACACATCAGGAAAACCTGTTTCCTTCTGCTGGTCGGCTGGTCCAGAAGCAGCAACATCTTATTCAGAACACGTACGATCAAATGGTTGTTTTTGGTTTGTCACGGTTATCGCAAAGAAAAAGATCGTAGCCTATATTTTGAGCTGTATCCTTTAAAGACTCTTTTTTCACTTTATGGAAGACAAAGGCTGTTAAATAATACAAACCCTTACATTTATTCTGGAAAACTGTAAGCAGCAGTAAACTATATATATGAGACATGCTGAATCATTTAAATAACATCCACTGTGGACACATTCAGATGTCATTACATGATTAATTCAAATAGATTTTGATTAAATGTTGTCTTTCTTAACTTTACCACGGTGTTATATTCTGTTGTGTTGAATTGTTCTTCATTTGAACTGTATTTTAAGTTTATATAAGAACTTATACTCTCTGTATGAAATGTGTTTCACTGTATGAATCATAAATGTGTTATAATGAAGGCTGTTAATTTGATGTATAACCTGAATATGATCCCATTTGTAGCCTCCGCGATACTATTAAATAAACATTATGTGAACTAAGAAATCCTCTCTAAGTTGTTTTTTTTGGTGGTAACTATACAAGAAATTCCTGTTTTCTACACAATCTTGCAGAACTTCACACAGGACGATGATGGACGGTAACCAAACTATAATTTTTGAAAGCTGTCGCCAAACGGTTTGTTTTTTTAACTTTCAACTTTTCATACAAACCAGATGAGCATCAAACAAAAACAACTGTAGAACAATATCTCCAATGTGACAGGTTAACAGGTAAAGAAAAGTGATTAAATAGAGATGTTGTGTCTAAAGTGTTTTTCAGTGAAACTGAACCCTGTCAGTGTGAAGTGGTAACAAACTCCTCTCCTCCTCCTCCTGGGTGAGGGTCCTGTGTTGTTTGACCCCATCCTCCCCCCTGACCAACCTCCCTGCACGGATTTTCACTCTTTCATACTACTCGCTACGGCGTGAATTCACACGCAATCGCAAGGTAATGTAAGTCAATGGAGGCCAAACGGCGTTGATAAACAAGCTAAGCTCAATATATTGAGATACTGAACCAATATTTTGAGATATTAAGTCAATATATTGAGATACTAAGCCAATATATTGAGATTCTAAGTCAATATTTTACATTTTCTTATTACTTTGAGATTCTTAGTTTATATTCTGAGATACTAAGTCAATTACCAGAAGTAGTGGTGATTTAAACTTGAACTGATACTATATCTAAAATAATTTTGTAGACATAATCAAGGGGATTTCTCAAATGTAATTTACCAATTTGTCCAACTAAATACTGAGCACTATATTCAAATGTCCCAATTCAAAATGTAAAATTCAAAAAGCACAGCACTCAATTCAAAATGTTAAAATCAATACACATTAGTACATCAGCCAAGCCAAAAAAACTAACAAAAAATAAATAATTTTCATTATGCAAAGAGAAACCAACATTTGCTTTCCCCCTGCCAAAAATATCAGACATAATCAAGGGGATTTCTAAGATGTAATTTACTAACTTATCCAACTACATACATGTAGGCATATGGGCATCGGGCACTATATTCAAATGTCTCAATTCAAAATGTCTATCAATTCAAAAAGCCAAAATCAATATTATATATATATTGCAGCATTGTGGGTCGGTCAAATTTGTATTTTTCCCACTTTATTTCACAGGCCCTGAAAGCAACTCCTCTGATTGTTAAAAAACTTTCAAAAGCATCATGGGAAAGCTAAAACTGCTTTAGCATCACAGCTAACGACAATAAAAGGACCTAAAATAAAAAAGATATAGAAAAAAAGACTATCAATATAAGATTGAAGAATATGGATTTATTGAACAAAGTCCTCTGAAAGAAATACGAGTTCTAGGAAAAGAAGTGCAGGCTGTGGACCGGTCTTTTACATTTCTCTGCTTACTGAATAAACTCATGAAGTGCACCGTCAAAGAATTTCTAATATAGGAAGAAGTTCCACTCCCTCGTTACTTCGGGCTTCTGAACTGGTCACAGGCCAGTGCAGAATGAATGGGACTCTATGGAGCTATACCTCTCAAAATCCACTTTTCTCAGGATATAATTTGATTTAATTCTGCAGATTACTGATATCGGGTGATTATTCAGAAATGATATTGGGAGACCTCAAAGATGACGACCAGTCCGAGGATTACAAATCAAGTGCAACTTTATTCAAACAGTGAACAAACTTTCATGACACTGGAACAACCATGAGCATACAGACACGTCTGCCCAAGGATGAACAACATGTACATCAGAATGAATACCTTTTAAACACTTTTTGTGCTTACACAGCATGAGACATCTATTTCAGTTGGAACAGTTTACTCTTAAACTACACCTTTTATGGCACGTGCTCCTAATAGATTCTCACATTCCTGGCTCCAATTCCTCTGTGTGAAAGTTGTGCCCAAACTCATAATAGATTCACACATTCCTCTGGGAGAAGGTTGTCCCCAGACTAACCTTCTTGTGTAGTACCCTACATACAACACATAAAATACACTTGAAACATATATAGGCAGAAATATCCAACCTATCAATTACTTCCAGAGAGCCATCAGGATGCAGCCGTACATGGTGGAGTGGAATAGCAGCTACGTCTTAGGGTTAGCATTTATTTGTGATAAGAGAGACACAGGGCTGGAGGCTGACCTTCTGGAGAAAATGAGAGTGGCCAAGGAACAGGATCCAGAGAACATGTTCCTAGTTCAATATCAAAGATGAAGCACGTGAGTTAGCCAGAAAGGTTTTGAGAAATCCTGTCAGCAGCTACAGTGGTATTATACAATTACTATATGTTTACAGATACCATGTTTCTATTGATGAGGCCATTGATTTGGCAGAGGAGGCTCTGAAAACCCATCCAGATGAGCGTTATCTGAAGAGATGCGCTGCACAGCTACAAATGGAAGATCATGTATGTCAGGGACAGTGGTGGAGTGGAACAGCACATTAACAATTTAAACTGGACCCTGTCAGTGTGAGATGGTAACAAACAGTAACCTGGCTACACCATATATGTATATATAAATATAAATATATATATATATATATATATATATATATATATATATATATATATATATATATATATATATATATATATATACAAAGTCAAAATGTAAACTTTTTTCAAACAAGACATCCGTTTCCCCCAGTAACATCCAAGGGTTTGACTAATACCCGGAACAACCATTCCTATCCCATATGGTTCTTATGCAATGTAAATGTTTTTCACATCTCCAGAACATAAGACGGATCTTAGATACGACCACATGGCAACGGGAGATATTTCTAGCCACGAGACGTTAGCCAGCTAAGGGAATGCTAGCAAGATCAATGACATCAAAGACATTGTGTACGGTTGACAATCATTAAATATAATCTGACTGTATGTTTAACAACAAGACAAGCGAGCTTTCTCAGCCACGTCTGTGTCCACGAATCAATATGAAGACTATCATGAAGAAATGACCTGCCATTTAGAGAGTTGAAAAGAGATGAACACTAACTAACACTAACAAGTTCAGAGGAGGCATGTAGAGGGTTGTAGAGTGTAACTTACTTCTTGTAGCTTGTGTGTTAGCGCCATCCTGTGTTGGTCAGAGGACGAGGCACTGAAGGACTACACTCAGTGTTGGAAATGAGATATTCAGTTGATGTAGCGCATTGATTTTGAATGTAAATGTCAAACGGTCCGTTTCATCGGAACTACTTGGCACTGTAGCCAATCTGAATTGAGTATTCACTCCGACCACATTATCACTGTCAATGGTATGGATGGATGGATAGATAGATAGATAGATAGATAGATAGATAGATAGATAGATAGATAGATAGATAGATTTCCAATAATTGTATTAATAAATCCTTCTGAAATCTCTACTTGAGCTTTTTGGGGGAACACAAAATATATTAGGGGCCTAGTAAACACATTTTTTGCTTCTCTCAGAGTTTCCAATTTTAATGTTGGCAGCAGCTTTTAAAAGTTTTACTTTTAGTTTGATTAAAGGCCATCTTCGTCCTGTGTGCAGTACTGCAAACCTACTGAGTAGAGTCCATTCATTTCTTGTAGGCCTACAGGAACTACCAACAACAAAAACATTTCTTAGTGTACATATTTATTGTATTGTGTACAACTGAGACACAGATTGACAATCAGTTGCATCTACCGACATTATTCAGGTTATACAATCAAAGTAACTATTACATTACCATTCAGTTTGATTTTTCTTACCGCAAAGCAAATTTCCTTAAGACAGTAGTATGTTCTTATTATAACTTCAAATACAATGCAAAGGAAAAATGATTCAACCCAACAGGAACATAATAGAAAGACCACATATGCTATATTTAAATTAATTGTGTAATTAACTGACTCAGGTAAAAGTTTCTCACTTCCGTGTTTTATTTTGAGAATCTTGTTCACAATTGCCACAAATCTTTCCTGGAAGTAATCACATGAACAAATACGTGCAGATTTATTTCAGGTAATGCTTTATATTTTTTTCTGGATTTAGAACCAGTGCTGTTAAAAACACTATGGCTCCTGCAGGTTTTCCAGAAACTCTTCTATTTCTCTACACATGTGGCCTTTGTCTTTCATCTTCTTCAGAGTTGCGATGCTGTTACAGCGATAAGGGGATTGAACCGGTATTGCTGCTACTTTCATGTTATACTGTATTGACCTTTGGTAGTCCTGTTGATTACAGTTTAAATATTTTGCATAGCAGTTATAAACCATCTGTTTGTCTGCAGGTTCCAGATCTCTTTCTAGCATTTCAAGGTATATCTGCTCAGCTTTATCCTGGCTGTGGTTTGACATTGCGTATATTTCTGCAAGATCTGTTTTCCTAAAAAATGAAGAATGAGGGTAAAGAGAAATCACCTCCTCGAGAAGAATGATTGCTCTGTCTATCAAGCCTTGATCTGGGCGACTCTCCCTGAAGATTTTCCATTGGTAGAGGAGTGCAACGCATTTCTTCAGATAACGCTCATGTGGATGTTTTCCCAGAGCCTCCTCTGCCAAAGCAATGGCTTCATCCATAGATACATAGGTACTGTAAAGCTGTAATAATGGTCTAACACCACTGTAGAGGCCGACAGGTTTTTGCAAAACCTTTCTGGCTAACTCACGTGCTTCATCTTTGATTTCTTCTCCGCGGTCAGCACGTAGAGTTAAGTAGTGAGCAGCGAGGTACACGTTCTCTGGATCCTGTTCTTTGGCGATTTTCATAATCTCCAAGATGTCAGCCTCCTGCTCTGTGTAGTCAGTGGCATACACTAGTGCTCGGGCATGGCTGCTGTTCCACTCCACCATGCCCGGCTGCATCCTGATGGCTCTCTGGAAGTAATCTGCAGCCAGAATTTTGACAAATTTGAAATTCAACAGAGTCCAGCCTTTCTCAGCGTAGATCTCTGGATGGAGCTCATCCTGGGATGGAGATGGGTATTTATTCATCAGGGTGTTGACCTTTGACAGGTAAGCCTGACTCTCTGCTTGGTCTCCCAGGTGGTGGTGCAGCCACGCCAGGTTCCCGTAGTTCACCACCAACCAGGGACCCTCATCTGCGTTTCTTATCTTGCTGAAGGCCTCTGCAGCCTTGTTGAAGAAACTCTGGGCGTCTTCGGTGAACCCCAGCTTGTACTGAACGAACCCCCGCAGGTTGTAAATGTGACCCAGCCAGCTGTTCCCCTCCTCGGTGCCGATGTCCTCCAGCTTGTCCTTGTAATGTAAAAGTATGGGCTTGCTGATCTCCAGATCCCAGGTGAAGTGGCAATGCAGGGCCTCCAGTTTGGAATCCAGTGTTGTTTCACTGATGGAAAAAAAATACTATAATAGTAAGTTAATTTAATGTGATCTATTCTAACCTTTAAGTGTTTGGATAATCACACTGTTCATTTCATGTGGAGGAAGAAGGGGCGAAGGAAGGAGGAGAGAAATGGTCCCTTCCCTACTTCTGGTGCCCTAACTCGGACCACACCTGTGGACTTTGGTAACTGCAACTTGCATGGTTGTGATGCTATCTGTTAGTGACCAAACCTGGTCACAGACAGATAGACAGACAAAGGCAAAGTACTCAAACCGCCTCCATAATAGTTCCTCCTACAGTGAGTGTCTAAGGGGTGTGGTGGAAGTTTCTTAATCAGCAGGAGTAGAAGGTATAAAGTTAAAGATTGAAACAAATAAAGACAGTTTGAGAATGAAACCAAACTTTGGTCTTTTGAGTATTTAATATGTATCTGCAGATACAGGAACAAAACAATTGTACAAAGCAAATGTAGTTTCTTTGTGGAAGCGTGTTCAACTAGGCGAAGTTTAAACCCTGAGTTATATACCATTATCAGTTATGGCACCTCCTTCTCTTCACATTCTTACGTGAAGCAGTTGGTCAGAAAATAAACACTAAACACCTGTTTATCTGGCTCCTGGGGAAAGTGAACATCCTTGGGACGACACATTCTATGGTTGTTTATGGTTTAGCTTTAACCCGTTTCTGAAGAAGGAAGGCACAGAAATGAAAATGGTTTAGGACATGAGTGACCTTACACTGGTAACTATCGGGTAACTCAAGGAGCCCCTAGCATATGTCTACTACAGACTTTGCGTCTCCAGTTATGATAAGTCAAGACAAAAATGAGCTCTCCCCTATATTAAGAGAAGAGGAAAAGTAACATAGTCATGAATATAAAATAAATTGTGCTTAAATGTAATTTTCCCATTACAGGGGCACGTTAATTTAAACTGAAAAGGTGCCGGGGCCCATCACACTCCCTTTTTAATAGTCTACCACGAGTTTACATGCACGTCGCTGCTGAACCAAACGGGAGAAAAATTGTTCAAATTTTGTTTCACACCGAAGAAACATTTTGTTCAACCTGGAAACCGTAGCAAAACGGAGAGCACTATTCTGAGATTGAACGTGCTCCAGGACGCAAAACCTAGGATGGAAAGGCATGTCCCGCAATACTCTGCCTCTGATTGGCTTACACTGATATTCTTACCCTAACTCTAACCAATCTCACGCCTACTGGCTAAACCTAACCAATCCAACTAACGAAGGCAACAAATATTAGCCAATCAGTGGCAGAGTAGGGTGGGTCATTCCTTTGCCATCCTAGGATATGCAAATTCGCCTCCAGGAACACATCTAAAAAGAAATGTGGGGAAAATAAAGAGAGGACAGATGGAGAAATGAGGAAAGTGGGTTGTAAGAGACAACTTTTGACAGGGAAGACTCACCTCATCATTCAGCTGTTTCCTCCACTCAGTAGTTCTCTAAATATGAGTCAGTTTGGTTCTTGACGTTACTTTGAAGACAAAGTCCGAGGTGTGGCTCGGCTTGTTTGTTTCCCAGGAATGGAAGTCACACCCGGAAATGAAACTAAAACATGACTCATCACATCGTCGGATTATTTGGTCTTCAGTTGATTTTTTTTTTTTTTTTATTCGTGTTTGTTTTGCATTTGGCTCCTTATGAAAAAAAAATTTAACTCACAAATGTTTATGCACAGTTAAATTACGGCCAGGAAATAGCATAGAAGATATACCAAGAACTGCTAGAAAATGATCTGGAACCTGCAGACAAACAGATACTCTATGGCCCCTATTCCATGCAAAATATTACCTCAATCTCGAGGAGAACCAAAGTTGTAGATAAATAGAGGAGTTTCTGGCAAACCTTCAAGAGCCATAGTGTTTTTAAAAGCACTGCTTCTAAATCCAGATTAAGCGTAGGTACATACATTACATTATATCGATTACATTAGGGTAACCAAACCTCCTCTTTTGCCCGGACATGTCCACTTTTTACCTACTGTCCGGGGCGTCCGGGGGGGTTATAAATTCACTAAAATGTCCGGTTTTCATGGGACCATTAAGCGTGTACTTAAATTGACTGGCGCTTTGCTCAACACAATACTACGGTAGGTAGTTTGTTGTGTGACGTAATTCCCGAGAGGCTGCCTTGTGAGCGGCTCTGCGACGCGCACATACACAGGGACCCGGGCAGACAGACAGGGACCAGGGCAGACAGACAGGGACCCGGGCAGACAGACAGGGACCAGGGCAGACAGACAGGGACCCGGGCAGACAGACAGGGACCAGGGCAGACAGACAGGGACCAGGGCAGACAGACAGGGACCAGGGCAGATAGACAGGGACCAGGGCAGACAGACAGGGACCAGGGCAGACAGACAGGGACCAGGGCAGATAGACAGGGACCAGGGCAGACAGACAGGGACCAGGGCAGACAGGGTCCCCCCCCACACACACACACACACACACACACACACACGCCGTCTCGACGCACACACTAGCGCACAAGTAAACATCAGTCCACTTACAACCATAAAACAAGACTAGTGCAGCTTCACAGTTGAACTGCAAAAAAAATGTCCCACATACCGTCCCGGTCGGGACCGGACAAGTGAGAGGCGTGTGCACCGTGTGCAAAGCTGGCACATATGTTTCAGTGTCTTTATTATTTATCTTATTACATTGAAAAGGTATTAAGAGATATTTTGTTGAAGCTGGATTTTCTAACACAGAAGAGGTCATATTTAGAACATTATTTCATATTATTTATTTATTTTAAAAGAGAGCTATTATTTTGTTACATGTTGTTACAGATTTTATTTTATTACAGAGGTTATTTTTGCCCAATTGAGGCATAATAAAGCATGTTCATTAACCTCTGAGAATCACCAGTGTCTGGATTTGTCTCGAGGCCAGGCCGAGTGTCCTCTTTTTTGGAAATCAAAATATGGTCACCCTAGATTACATACATCAGGAAAAGCTGATCCTTCTGTTGGTCTGCTGGTCCAGAAGCAGCAACACCTTATTTAGAACATATATGATCAACACATTGTTGGTTTTGGTCTTTATCACAAAGATATGTATCTAAAGACAACTGTCTGCACATTAATACAAGTGAAATGCCGTTATATGTGTGTTTTTATGTTTGCACCATAGAGTAGCACTTTTAATTTTGTTGTATGTCATTACAATGATGTTAATTCTGAATCAAAATAAAAATAACTTTAACATTGACTCTGAAACCTGTCAGTAGTAGTACACTAGATCTGTATCAAATAATCATTTAATAACACTGGTCCTTTAAATAACATCCACTGTGGACAGGTTCAGATGTCATCACATGATTAATTAAAATAGATTTTGATCAGATGTTGTCTTTTCCAAACTTAAATGTTTATTATATTCCTGTTGTGTTGAATGATTTCATGTTTAAGTTTAAATAAGTACATTATACTCTGTGTATGAAGTTTGCTTTGCTGTAAGAAATATAAACAGTTTTTAATGTAATAGTTAATTTGATGTATAACCTGAATATGATCGCCATTTGTAGCCTACACGATACTATTAAATATACATTATATGAACAAAGAAATCCTCTTTTCGTTAGTATTTTGTTGTGTGTTCGTGGTAACTATAGAAGAAATTCATGTTTTCTACACAATCTTGCAGAACTTCACACAGGACGATGATGGACATTAACCAAACTACACATTTTTAAAAAGCTGCAGGCAAATCATTTTTTTAACTTTCAACTTTTCAGTCAACCAACAAATGCAACTGTATATTAATATCTCCAAGGTGACAGGTAAACGGGAGAAAGATGATTAAATAGAGATTTTGTGTCAAAAAGAAGTGTTTTTCAGTGAAACTGAACCCTGTCAGTGTGAAGTGGTAACAAACAGTAATCTGATTACACCGGTAGGTGGCAGCAGAACCTCATAAAATGCAGCGCTGTATATTAGAGAGAGTTTGGCCAACTCAAATCATGGCCACCATATTGGATACCAACGTCAGATGACTCTACAGTGTAACCCTATGGGGCGGATATGCTATCTTGAAATAAATTGCTTATTTTCACCATAAACAGGCATATACATGTTATTATCAACGTTTGTCAATATGTACAAGGCCCTTACGGAAATATTCCAGTGTATATTTACCTTCTATATCGTAAATGGGCCTCTAAAAAATGCCCATGTAGTGAGTGACCACTTCGCCTAACAAGTCTCTGAGCAGTGTTTACCTTCCTAATGTCCGCTAGCATACAGGCTAACTATAGCTAGCTTTGTGTGTAACGTAACAAAAACCCATCCATCTCAGAGGAGCCAAACTCAATATTTCATTCAATAAAATTATGGTACAAAAGGAGCACTAACGCTACAGGTCTTATGTTGACAACGTGGACGCAGATATAGGAAACTCCGAAGGCAGTTGTAATATTTAACTAGCAGGCTAGGAGGCTAAAGCTGTTGCGCCAACGTAGCAAACGTCGGCATAGCGTTAGCTAGCTGTCTAAACTTGTGAAAAGCTGAACAACATCCCCTTCCAAGCTGTGTATCACATATTATTATTAACATAATAAAGACACCTGGACTCGGTCGAGACCAAAAGCCATATGACTATGGCAAGATCACAAGAATTTAGGTACATGGAGTGCTAGCGAAAAAGCTAACGCTAGCATAAGGCATGGCTAATCTCAAACTTCATTCATTTCTAATGCAGTGTTAGAACATTTTTGACAGCATGGTACACATTAACGATGGTATTACTATATTTTTCCTATGTAATTTGTTCTCATAAATTGAAGTGAGAAATTTACATTTACCCCACACAATAATGAGTAGTCACTTGCTCTCCAGTTAGCTCTTTTCACATTCAGCTCCCTTACTTTTCGCCTTTTTGTTTCATTGGGGAACTTGTGAAATCTTTTGGCGTTTCCCTTTCTTTAATTGCAGACAAACACGCAACAGTTGGACATTTTTTTCATGTCATTTTTTTTAATAATTTATATAAAAAAAATTCCACTATTCCCTGAACTATGTCAATGGGAATCAGAAGAATGTTGGTATCAGAAATAGAGTCCACGAAAACACGTGACCACCTCGGAACCAATCGCATAACGGGATAACTCAGAACATTCAATTCCCTAGTTGGCCAAACTCTCTCTAATATACAGCTCTGATAAAATGTTTAAGTCTATTAAGTTATAGGCCTAGGCATATTTTTGTAGAGTGTAACTTACTTCTTGTAGCTTGTGTGTTAGCGCCATCCTGTGTTGGTCAGAGGACGAGGCACTGAAGGACTACACTCAGTGTTGGAAATGAGATATTCAGTTTTTCCCCCCATTTGATGTAGCGCATTGATTTTGAATGTAAATGTGAAACGGTCCGTTTCATCTGAACTACTTGGCACTGCAGCCAATCTGAATTGAGTATTCAATCAGACCACATTATCACTGTCAATGGGTATGATAGAGTGATTGAATGATTTATAGATAGATAGATAGATAGATATTTCCAAGAAATGTATTAATAAATCCTACTGAAATCTCTACTTGAGCTTTTTGGGGGAACACAAAACATATTAGGGCCTAAACACATGTTTTGCTTCTCTCAAAGTTTCCAATTTTAATGTTGGCAGCAGCTTTTAAAGTTTTACTTTTAGTTTGATTAAAGGCCATCTTCATCCTGTGTGCAGTACTGCAAACCTACTGAGTAGAGTCCATTCATTTCTTGTAGGCCTACAGGAACTACCAACAACAAAACACTTCAAGATTTCTTAGTGTACATATTTATTGTATTGTGTACAACTGAGACACAGATTGACAATCAGTTGCATCTACCGACATTATTCAGGTTATACAATCAAAGTAACTATTACATTACCATTCAGTTTCATTTTTCTTACCGCAAAGCAAATTTCCTTAAGACAGTAGTATGTTCTTATTATAACTTCAAATACAATGCAAAGGAAAAACAATTCAACCCAAGACCACATATGATATAATTAAAATAATTGTGTATTTGACTGACTCAGGTATACGTTTCTGACTTCCATGTTTTATTTTTGGAAAAACCAACTGCTGAAGTGAGTCGTGCAAAACCTTTCTTTTTAGTAAAGTGTAGAGCCCCTGGTGATACTTCGAGCAAAGTTTATATATTATAATATTCATATTGAGGCATAACTCTTGCAGAAATGCAACCTAGTGTGTTTTTTGTCAATGTACCCGAGTCAAACTTTCGTTTAAAAGCATAATTAGGAAGGAAGCGCCACTTTTTTAAGATTGACGGTATTTTCGGTCAAATTTTTTAATGGGAGTGCTATGGACACTACTATGATAGCATCAAAATCGCTTACCCTGATATTCTTACCCTAGCTCTAACCAATCTCACACCTACTGCCTAAACTTAACCAATCCAACTAACGAAGGCAACGACTATTAGTCAATCAGAGGTAGAGTAGGGCGGGACATTCCTTTGCCATCCTAGGCTATGCAAATTTGCCTCTAGGAACACATAAAAAGAAGATTTAGGAAAATAAAGAGGCTAGGACGGATGGAGAAATGAGGAAAGTGGTTTGTAAGAGACAACTTTTGACATGGAAGACTTACATCATCATTCAGCTGTTTCCTCCACTCAGTAGTTCTCTAAAAATGAGTTAGTTTGGTTCTTGACGTTACTTTGAAGACAGAGTCCGAGGTGTGGCATTTGTCGAGTCTTGTGCTTGGCATTCGTATCCCAGGATCGAAGTCACACCCAGAAATACAACTAAAACATGACTCATCACCTTTTGTGATTATTTGGTCTTCAGTTGACTTAAAGCTAGAACTAGTTTTGTTTGTTTTGCACTTTGGTTAGTCATTTTTTTCACCTTTTCAGATATCGACTTGTAGATATTGTTGTACAGTTGTAGGTTATATTATATATATATATCATATTCAGGTTATACATCAAATTAACTATTACATTACCAACCTTTTTTTTCTTACAGCAAAGCAAACTTCATACACAGAGTATAATGTTGTTATATAAGCTTAAAATACAGTGCAAAGGAAAAACTATTCAACACAACAGCACTATAATAAACACCATGGTTAAGGAGGACGACATTTGATCAAAATCTATTTAAATTAATCACGTAATGATATTTGAACGTGTCCAGAGTGGATGTTATTTAAAGAACCTGTGTTATTGAATGATTCAGCTTGTTTCATATATCTAGTGTACTGCTGACAGTTTTCAGAATAAATGTAAAGGTTTTTATTATTTAACAGCTTCTGTCTTCCATAAAGTGTAAAAACCTGCCTCTAAAGGATACAGTTTGCTGCTTCTGGACCAGCAGACCAGCAGAAGGCAACAGGTTTTCCTGATGTGTAATCAATTTCTGGATTAAGAACCAGTTTAAAAACACTATAATGGCTCTTGCAGGTTTGTCAGAAACTCCTCTATTTCTCTACACATGTGGCTCCTGCCTCTGTCTCTAATCTTCTTCAGAGTGTTGATGCTCGTCAATCGATAGAAGGATCGCTGCGGTATCGCTACAGCCTTCATGTGATATTGTATTGACCTTTGGTAATCCCTACAATGGAGGTGCAAATATTTTGCATAGCTGTGGTAGAGCATCTGTTTGTCTGCAGGTTCCAGATCTCTTTCTAGCAGTTCCTGATATATCTGCTCAGCTTCGGCCTGGCCGTAATATAACTGTGCATATATACTTGCGAGTTCTAATTTCTTCATAAGGAAAGAATGAGGGTAGAGAGCAATCACCTCTTCATGGAGACTGATTGCTCTGTCTATCACGCTTGGATTTGGGCGACTGTCCCTGACATTAATGATTTTCCATTTGTAGCAGAGTGTAGCACATCTCTTCAGATAACGCTGATCTGGATGGGTTCTCAGAGCCTCCTCTGCCAAATCAACGGCCTCATCAACAGATAGATAGTAACTGTAAACCCTTATTAATGGTTTAATACCACTGTAGCTGCTGACAGGATTCTTCAAAACCTTTCTGGCTAACTCATGTGCTTCATCTTCAATACTTTCTCCTTTCTGAGCACATTGATTAAGGTAGAGGGCAGCGAGGTACAAGTTCTCTGGATCCTGTTCCTTGGCGATTCTCATTTTCTCCAAGAGGTCAGCCTCCACCTTATTGTTTTGCCTGAAAGAGCCCACTAACCCTAAGACATAGCTGCTGTTCCACTCCACCATGTCCGGCTGCATCCTGATGGCTCTCTGGAAGTAATCTGCAGCCTCTTTCTTTTGTTCTTTGCTGAACTTCATCAGGGTCCAGGCTTTCTCAGCGTAGATCTCTGGATGGAGCTCATCCTGGGATGGAGATGGGTATTTATTCATCAGGGTGTCGACCTTTGACAGGTAAGCCTGACTCTCTGCTTGGTCTCCCAGGTGGTGGTGCAGCCACGCCAGGTTCCCGTAGTTCACCACCAACCAGGGACCCTCATCTGCGTTTCTTATCTTGCTGAAGGCCTCTGCAGCCTTGTTGAAGAAACTCTGGGCGTCTTCGGTGAACCCCAGCTTGTACTGAACGAACCCCCGCAGGTTGTAAATGTGACCCAGCCAGCTGTTCCCCTCCTCGGTGCCGATGTCTTCGAACTTTTCCTTTCGACGTAAAAGTATGGCCTTGCTGGGGTCCAGATCCCAGGTGAAGTGGCACTGCAGGGCCTCCAGTTTGGACTCCAGTGTTGTTTGACTCTGAGCAGCACTGATGGAGAATAAAAATAACATCAACAGTAAATCAATGTATACCTTATACATATATATATATATATATATATATATATATACCTTAAAGTGTTTGGATAATCCCTGTTCATTTCATGTGGAGGAAGGAGGAGGGTTAACAAGCCGCGCCTTCTAATGCATGTATATGTCTATCGAGGCAGGAGTTCTATCCACAATTAAAATCACAATTTCTGGCTGAATTTCCAACCAATTTTCAAGCAGTTTGCTTTGCTACTAATGCCTATTGCCTCCATGTAGGCCTATTGATGATACAGGATACTTGTGTGTAAAAGTGTGAGTTTTCGAAGTTTGCAACCGCGATGGGAAAGACCGTGGATAAGGTGAAAACAGACTGGAAAAGTGCCCGTGACAAATTTACTAGGGCGCACAAAAAGTGGAAGGTGGCGTGCAGAAGTGGTGCGGGGCAGCTAAGTTTCGGCTACCCAAAAGTATTGACTCAACTTAGCTGGTTGAGTGAATTCATAAAGCATAGGACCACAGAGTCAAATCTTTCGGTATGTAAACAACGTCCTGTATGTAATTGTAGCCTATCTAGAAGTCAATGCAGTGTGCCCTACTCGAGAGGCTGAAATAGCCTACGGCAGGAGAGAGAGAGAGAGAGAGAGAGACCCAAATGTATTCTATTTCCATCTTTTTAAAACCTGCTAAACCATGTTTTCAATGTGTTTTCAAAATTGCGCATTTAATGAGAATGGTAGGCTACTGATTTGGTCAGTAGGCCTATACATTTTCTTTCTGTGTAGGCAGGTGAGGGAGACGATGAGGGTGACGATGATGATGATGAGTAGGAGGAGGAGGAGGAAAGCTTTATTGCGCAGGGAGATCAGGCACCTCCATCTACCCGCCTCATCCTTATCCCAGTTTTCCCCACTTCTATCTGACCCTCCCACCACCCCGACACTAGTGGCTTTGCTAGCTACGATTTGCAGGAGTCGAAGGTAAGCAAAACGATTTAATCTCATAAGTGACTTGTTAGTAGGCTATCCTTGCTAGGACTACACAATGTTTTGATGTAAACCACGTAACTTCATCCGTCTTGGCTGTTGCATCACGATAACAAATACATTTGAGTAAAGTAATCAACAGGTTATCTGTCCGTGTTAAGTAGGGAGGGATGGTTAGGCAACGAAATGTAATGCATGCCCCTAACCCGTTTTTTCTTCTTCTAATAGTTATCATGAAACGAGGAAGAGACATAAAGTCATTTTTTGCCCCAGCAAACAAAAAAGTGAGAGAAACAAATCGAGGTTTTGAGAAAGTTGAGGAAGAGGGAGAGCCAGCATGTGATGAAAGTGAGGGGTCTGACAAAGAGAAGGAAATTCCAGAGGGTGAGGAGGATGAAGAAGAGGGTGAGGGAAGATGAAGAAGAGGGTGAGGAGCATGAGGAGGATGAAGAAGAGGGTGAGGAGCATGAAGAAGAAAGCATACAGGGAAAGAGAGAGGAACAGCCAGAGGGACAGCAAGTGGATCCATGTGGATCAAGTACTGCACCATCAGGTCTGTGATGAAGAAGGTTCTTACTATTTGCAAAGCAATGAGATTACAATTTCATTGTAGGCCTACTGTGTGTCCTTAAAATGCTGCTTTCTGCTGTTTATTCTTTTTTGTGTCAATATGGCTATAATGTTTTTTTTAAGTAAATACTTGGCCTACATTTTGAAATATATGCAGATATACATGCCTTAGTAAATAAATGTTGTAATTGCGCCCTATGTTTTACTGTCCATCTTCTTCAGATATCAGCAAGTCTAAGTATGACGTACCAGTACAGCCGAACTTGAAGATGTTCCCAACCACACTGATGGGGGAGAGAAGACGGAGCTTTAGGCCAAACTGGTACACTACTAATCCATGGCTTGAGTATTCTGTAATGACGGACTCTACATGTTGCTATGCATGTAGACATTTTAGCACAGTGGTTCCCAACGTGGGGTCCGGGCACCCCCAGGGGGGGCGTCAAAGATCACAGGGGGGGCGCGAGTCTTTATCTGGTTTGAGGTTGAGGTAAAACAAATTGTTTTGCACATGTTAAACAAATGATAATACACTAGAATATCTAATGTATACAAAAGTCTGTATGAAAACTATATATTTTGTTGTATCTTCATTTTTCCTGCCGCCACGGCATCACTATTTTATAAATGAAACATGGAGGAGAAACATAACAGTGCTGATAACTGCTCTGTATCAAAAAAGAAAGTAAGGCTCTATCTCGAGAGTTATCTCAACTTTGGTTTCGGGCGGGGGGCTCAGCTTTTCTTAGACATGAGTAGGGGGGGCGCCAAGGAAAAAAGATTGGGAACCACTGTTTTAGCACACCAAATGCCCCAGACACCGTTTTTGTTTCAACACCTGGTTTTAGAAACTATGAGAGATGCGGGGCTTTCAGTGCACGCAAAGTCTGAAGGACACAAGTGTGCAATGATAGCATGGAGGGATGATCAAAGAGCTGTTAGAACTGACGCAACACTAGCACATCTCCTTGACAAAGAACACACTAAACAAGTACAAGAAAATCGGGCATACATTAAAACAGTTGGGGAAGTGCTGTTACTTAGAGCTACACAAAACCTAGCACAAAGAGGACATGCTGAATCTGAAGAGTCCACTAACAAAGGAAACTTTGGGGAAATTCTTAACCCAGTTGCTAACCACGACCCACTTGTTAAGAGAAGATTAACTTCCATTCACAATGCAAAGTACACAAGCAAGATCATCCAGAATGAGGTTTTGGGTCGTTTGGCAGAAATGGTTCGGTCTGAAATCGTAGAAGAAGTGAAGGAAAGTGAGGTTTTTAGCATCATGGCAGATGAAACCAAGGATATTTCAAAAAAAGAACAGATGTCTTTCACACTCAGGTACTATTACAATGGGGCCATTAAGGAGAGTTTTCTCCATTTTGAATCTGCAGAGAGGTTAGATGCAGCAGGGCTTCCTGGAAAAATAGTACACTTACTGGAACGTTATGGCCTGGACTACAAAAATAACCTCGTAGGCCAAGCGTACGATGGCGCTGCCGTTATGAGCGGTAAGCATTCAGGGGTTCAGGCAAGGATCAAAGAACAGGCTACATTTGCCTTCTACATCCATTGTAGTGCACATTGTCTGAATTTAGTGTTAGTTGATGTAGTCAAAAGTGTCCCAGAAACGGAGGAGTTTTTTTTCTTTGTTACAGAGTCTTTATATGTTTACTTTTTCCTCATA
Organism: Perca flavescens; assembly: GCF_004354835.1. Lineage (NCBI taxonomy): Eukaryota > Metazoa > Chordata > Actinopteri > Perciformes > Percidae > Perca > Perca flavescens. The sequence continues at coordinate 35,704,823 of NC_041339.1, read as the reverse complement.
TGTGCACCCAAAATGGCTGTCTCTCCAAAGAGAAATGTATGGCAGAACAAGAGAGCTGCAACGTTTAAGCGACACACGTTGGGCTTGCCGATTTCTAGCCCTACATAATATTATGGACACTCTACCTGCCCTTAAACGACTACTGCAAGAGATTGCTCAAGAACGTCATGGTGAAAGAACTGTTGAGGCCCGAGGTCTTCTTGCTCAAATTGACCTAGAATTTGTTGTGCATCTTGTGCAACTTAGTAAATGCTTTAGTCCTGACATTGAAAGACCACAGGCAGGAGTCTTTCTTTGATAAGTTGTGGGATGAAGCATTGAATATTTGTGAGCAGTGTGATTCTGCATCAACGTCAATGGCGAAACGTCAGAAAATGCTGAGCTCTAGACTGAGTGGCTACTGCACACTAAGCAGTGTTGGTCAGAGGGAGTTAGAACGTGACAAAGATATGTTTCGCACGTCATTTTTCTATCCTGTAACTGACAGCATGCTCAATGAGTTGAACAGACGTTTCTCCAATACAAACTGTAAGCTCACGAGAAGCATACAGTCTCTCAGTCCTCAGAGTGATGCCTTTTTAAAGGAGAGCAATGTTTTTTCATTTGGCCGTTTGTATAATGCAGACATTGATGATTTAGGGCATGAGCTCCATCAATTTAAGAGAGTTTTGGACAGAAAAACACAGAGTGGTGAAGTCAAAAAGCCATGCAGTACAGTTGAGCTGTTTTGTTTTATTGAGCCATACAGGGAAGTTTTCTTTGAGCTCTTTAGACTGTGCAAGATTGCTGTAACCCTTCCTGTCAGCTCAGCCTCTTGCAAACGCAGTTTCTCCACACTGAAACTGATAAAAACCTTCCTGCGGTCCACCACTAGTGATCTTGGTGTCCTGAGCATAGAGTCCAGAAGGGCCAAGGCTCTGGATCTTGATGTATTTGTGGACCGTTTTGCCAGACAGCACAACCGCCGTATCCTGTTGCTGTAGTGTAGTGTATCTATATGATATATACGCTAGTAGCGTATGAGTGCCGCTGTGAGGAAAAAGATATAAGATGATGTAAAATGAACAATAAAACAACAAGCTTGAGCTTCTTAAGACACGGTGGGTTCATCTGTTCTCAATACCACCAGTAAAATGAATGGAGTTAGTCTGGTGTCCATATGAAGTTAAATGTGTAGATAGAGACAGTCTGGTGTCCATATGAAGTTACATGTGTCTACTTAGATGAACCCACCGTGTCTTAAGAAGCTCAAGCTTGTTGTTTTATTGTTCATTTTACATCATCTTATATCTTTTTTTCCTCACAGTACCAGTAGTTCCACACACACTACTAGAGTGTATGTATGTGTGTGTGTGTGTGTGTGTGTATATATATATATATGATTTTCTTCTTTTGAATTATCTCTGCCAAACATCTATGTACTACAAATCTTCAAGCTCCACAGATGTTGTATGGCATCCACTAAACCTCTTTAGATATTTGTAAATGCTACAGTGTGATACCTTTCAACACAAGTTTATTTTATTTTTTACCAACTATGATTTTTCCTTTTGAAAACAAGCAAAACAAGAAAAAAAAATAAACAAAATCACTCCAATCATTGCACACTTGTGTCGTTCAGACTTTGCAGATCCAGCTTTGACATGATGATCTAACAAACACTAATATTGTAACTGATCCTATGATGAGCGATTGCTTACTTCCCTTTCACTCTTAAAAAATTACTGAAAGAAATGTGTATGAAAAGGTATATGTAGTGTATGTTTGTTAAGTGAGCATTCATGCTGTCATTCTTTCCCAATGTGAACTATGGTGGAAATGTGCTGTCCTAAATGGACTTGCCCATATATGTTATAAAGCCCTTTTTTGTAGGCTACCCTTGCTCATCAACTGACAGTGAAGTAGTGAATTTCATTTCTTTTCTGATTTGGTTTATTTTACCTAAATGGATACAGGGTAGTGTGTTTTGTTTATAAATCACTAATAAAGTTTTCTTTCTTAAAACAAAATGTGGAATCAACTGTCCACAGTAGTGGGGCTTCCATAAATAGGAAATGGCACATTGTTGTACCCTTTGTTGTATCCTGGAGTTTTGATCACATTGAATATGAACCCTTTATTTGTACCCTGTACTTTTTTTTTTTCATTTTTTATGGCCCTACCTCTCTTGCACCTGCACTCTTGTACAAAATACTTTTTTTAATAAATGTCATATGATTTTGAAGTAAAATAAAGTTTATAATCTTTGAATATCATGTGTTGCCAGTTTTTTGTGTGCCCCCACTGAGAGAGAGAGAGAGAGAGAGAGAGAGAGAGAGAGAGAGAGAGAGAGACCCCTGTGTCTGTTTTGATTGATGATTATGAAAAGGAAATGACCATATTTGGATCCGACAGCATTGTAGAGGAGAGAGAGCTTTCTGACAGGGTAGACTTAGAGCTGCTAATGTGATAAAAATGATTCCAGGCCCCACCAGATATGCTGTCAGCCATGTCCACAACATAAAATCAGCATTTGAGCTTTACATGACACCATCAGTTGAAAAAGATATACTTGAGATGACAAATTTAGAGGGAAGTCGTGTGTATGTGGAGAGTTGGAAAGATGTGGATGTGACAGATCTCCATGCCTACATTGGGTTACTCATTTTGGCAGGAGTATACAAGTCAAAAAGTGAAGCAACAGCAAGCCTTTGGGATGCTGAAACTGGAAGGGCAATATTTCCAGCCACTATGTCTCTGAAAACATTCAATGTTTTCCTGACAAATTGGCAGCAATACGGGATGTATGGGACAAGTGGGTGCAGCGATTACCCTTTCTCTACAATCCAGGCCCCCACGTGACTGTGGATGAAGGTCTGGTTACATTTAGGTATATGTGGTGACAGGGTGCAGACAGCGATCGCGGAGCAGCGGGATGATTAAGAACGAACTTTTGTTGAATTTAGGAGAAATCTAGCCTACCGACGCAAACAGACAAAGTGTAGTAAAATAAAGACCTAAATGTGTATTTTTTACTTTTTTTCACAAGTCTGAAATAATACATGTTATTGAAGACAAATAGCCCAAAATTTCAAAATTGACCAGTGAAAAAAAAAATCTATGTTTTTGCCTGCCGTGTCTCGCGTTAAGCCCCCAACGTTGACTTCAAGGCAGCGCTGCGACCATTGACTTCATGACTTCAAGGCACCTAACCCTAACCATTGCCTAATCCTAGTGCCTTCCAGGCATCGCTGCCTGGAAGGCGACGTTGTGGGCTTAAACACCAAACACCGCAAGAGATTGGTCAACACTGACAGTAATGCAGCGCAATTTGAAAAATGTCGTCTTAGATTTAACAACTTATGAAACTAATAATGAACAAAATGAAACTTAAACGACATAAGCTTAATTTAAAATGGCTTAAGAACTATAGGCTAGAGGTGGATACACGCAATTTAGAGGTGGATAAACGCACTTTGGAGGTGGGTAAACGCTATTTCCGAATTTTGGGAGGTGCGCAAACGGCGTTTACGTGCGTTTAGCTCCACTACATCCCTGATAATAAGTCGAGCTCTGGGATTCTGTAATAGTTTATAGTGAACTAAATTATAACGATTCTCATTATTCAGCCACTCACCTCATCATTCAGCTGTTTCCTCCTCGACCTAAATATGAGTCAGATTTGCGCCTGATGCTGATCGAAGAGAAAAGTCCGAGGTGTGGCATTTGCATATCACATCAACTCTTCAGTTGTGTCTTAACGCGGCTTGACTTTCAAATCAACTAAAACATGACTCCTCCCACTGTGTGATTATTTACTCTTATGTAGATTTCAGGTTAGAAAAAGTTGTTTCTTCTCCTTGAAACTAGGCTATATGTATGCAGTTATATGCTATATTTAGTTTATGTGGACACTTTGAACATTTACAAATGAAAATGGACTAAATAGAATCCACACACACAGCAGCCTACAACACTTTCAGATATAAATCAGACATTAAAGGCATAAAGGCTACGTGATGGACTGAACAAATAGCCTATAAAGCAATAAAAACAATCTGCAAAGCCTTTCATATTGTTTTCTTTATTTAGTTTTACATAGACAGAAATATTAAGACGTCATGTTCATTAGCCTACTTTAAACACATGTGTTTAGTAGACCTACATAGATATATACACTATGCATGTGGAGCAGCTGTCTGCAGGTGAGCTGGGACAGTGGTTGCCAACCTTTTTTCCTTGGCGCCCCCCCTACTCATGTCTAAGAAAAGCTCACCTCAACCTCAAACCAGATAAATACTTGCACCCCCCCGTGATCTTTGCCGCCGCCCCTGGCGGTGCCCGGACCCCAGGTTGGGAACCACTGACCTAGGAGACGCCTGCATGATGACGTTCTGCTGCCACCTACCGGTGTAATCAGATTACTGTTTGTTACCACTTCACACTGACAGGGGTCAGTTTCACTGAAAAACACTTCTATTAGACACAACATCTCTATTTAATCATCTTTAACCTGTCACCTCGGAGATATTAATATACAGTTGTGTTTGTTTGATCCATGTTGACTTATATAACAGGTAGAAGCACTCATTTGTTCCTCTCTCAGTCACACTCATTAATGAGCAGCGATGAACGTATGACTGTGAATTAATTAATGTATATCTGTGACTGAATGTATGTATGGATATGAATGGAGGAATGAATGCATGGATATGTATGAATGGATAAATAGTAGGAACGAGTGTTTGTAAGCATGTATGGGTGAACAGAAGTAAATGGTCATTTGCTCTTTGAGTAGCCCAAATATTTAGTGTACACTTGTCTTCTAATTGTTTAACCCTGTGCTTGTTGTGTGTCTCTGTTGTAACTCTCCTCCCAGTGTCCACAACATAATTCTCCTTGGGGAGACTAATAAAGATACTTTGACTTTGACTGAAAAGTTGAAAGATTTGGCAGCAGCTTTCAAAAGTTATAGTTTGGTTAACGACCATCATCGTCCTGTGTGAAGTTCTGCAAGATTGTGTAGAAAACAGGAATTTCTTGTATAGTTACCACCAAGTAAAACACACCTAGAGAGGATTTCTTAGTTCACATGATTTTGTATTTTTTTCCAAACTTTTTTTTATTGACTTTTTCAATTTGAACAAAAAGTGACAGAGCAGAATAATCAAGTATCGCGGAGGCTACAAATGGCGATCATATTCAGGTTATACATCGAATTAACAGCCTTCATTATAAAACATTTATGATTCATACAGCGAAGCAAATTTCACACAGAGAGTATAATGTTCTTATATAAACTTAAAATACAGTTCAAATGAAGAACAATTCAACACAACAGGAATATAACACCATAATTAAGTAAAGAAAGACAACATTTAATCAAAATCTATTTGAATTAATCATGTAATGACATCTGAATGTGTCCACAGTGGATGTTATTTAAATGACCAGTGTTATTATAATGATTCAGCTTGTTTCATATATCTAGTAGACTACTGCTGACAGGTTTTAGGGCAAAAACAGCCTTTGTCTTCCATAAAGAGTCTTTAAAGGATACCGCTCAAAATATAGGCTACGATCTTTTTCTTTGCGATAACCGTGACAAACCAAAAACAACCATTTGATCGTACGTGTTCTGAATAAGATGTTGCTGCTTCTGGACCAGCAGACCAGCAGAAGGAAACAGGTTTTCCTGATGTGTGATCAATTTCTGGATTAAGAACCAGTGCTTTTAAAATCACTATAATGGCTCTTGCAGGTTTGTCAGAAACTCCTCTATTTCTCTACACATGTGGCTCCTGCCTCTGTCTCTAATCTTCTTCAGAGTGTTGATGCTGTACCGACGAAAGGTGAATGGCTGCGGTATCGCTGCAGCCTTCATGTGATATTGTATTGACCTTTGGTAATCCCTACAATTGAGGTGTAAATGATTTGCATAGCAGTTGTAGAGCATCTGTTTGTCTGCAGATTCCAGATCTCTTTCTAGCAGTTCCTGATATATCTGCTCAGCTTCGTCCTGGCCGTAATTTAACTTTGCATATATATTTGCGAAAGCTATTTTCTTTATAAGGAAAGAATGAGGGTAGAGAGCAATCACCTCTTTATGGAGACTGATTGCTTTGTCTATCTCGCTTGGATTTAGACGAATGTGCCTGAAATAAATGATTTTCCATTTGTAGCAGAGTGCAGCACATCTCTTCAGATAACGCTGATCTGGATGGGTTCTCAGAGCCTCCTCTGCCAAATCAATGGCCTCATCAACAGATAGATAGTAACTGTAAACCTTTAGTAATGGTCTAATTCCACTGTAGCTGCTCACAGGATTTCTCAAAACCTTTCTTGCCAACTCACGTGCTTCATCTTCAATTCTCTCTCCTTTCTGAGTACACTGATTAAGGTAGAGGGCAGCGAGGTACAAGTTCTCTGGATCCTGTTCCTTGGCCACTCTCATTTTCTCCAAGAGGTCAGCCTTCACCTTTTTGTCATTGTGCTTGACAGGACCCACTAACCCTAAGACGTAGCTGCTGTTCCACTCCACCATGTCCGGCTGCATCCTGATGGCTCTCTGGAAGTAATCTGCAGCCTGCTTCTTTTGTTCTCCGCTGAACTTCATCAGGGTCCAGGCTTTCTCAGCGTAGATCTCTGGATGGAGCTCATCCTGGGATGGAGATGGGTATTTATTCATCAGGGTGTTGACCTTTGACAGGTAAGCCTGACTCTCTGCTTGGTCTCCCAGGTGGTGGTGCAGCCACGCCAGGTTCCCGTAGTTCACCACCAACCAGGGACCCTCATCTGCGTTTCTTATCTTGCTGAAGGCCTCTGCAGCCTTGTTGAAGAAACTCTGGGCGTCTTCGGTGAACCCCAGCTTGTACTGAACGAACCCCCGCAGGTTGTAAATGTGACCCAGCCAGCTGTTCCCCTCCTCGGGGCCGATGTCCTCCAGGTTGTCCTTGCAACGTAACAGCATGGACTTGCTGGGGTCCAGATCCCAGGTGAAGTGGCACTGCAGGGCCTCCAGTTTGGACTCCAGCGTTGTTTGACTCTGAGCAGCACTGACGGAGAATACAAATAACATCAACAGTAAGTTAATATGATATGTTATAAAGTGTTTGGATAAACACTGTTCATTTCATGTAGTAAGGAGGAGGGAATAAGGAAGATAGAAATGGCTCCTTCTTGATTTAGACCATGTATGTATGTATATATATATATATATATATGTGTAGATGAGGCATTGGCCGCTGCTGTTCATTGAAAAGATACATCAACACAGTTGCTATTTTGGGAGGGACAAGCCTCGCCTCCTAATGCATATACCGGTATGTCTTTTAGGCAGGAGGTCTATCCACAATTAAAATCTAAATTTCTCGCTGAATTTCCAACCGATTTTTCAAGCAGTATTTATGATACTGGACACTTAATAATAATTTCCTGTGTAGGCAAGATAGTAGGCCTCCAGACACAGTTGTAAGCCTTAATATAAAATAAATGGGTGGGTTATAAAACAAAATCACCCCCGTACAGTTGTCATGAAGGGTGAAATTACCTAAAGAGACCAAAACCGTTTTTTGTACCAGGCTTATTTTGGCATTGGATTTGGGTTGATTAACACGGCTCAAGTGGCCACTCGAGGAACTGCAGTTCAGCCTGGAGCTGCAGCTTTAATATAACACACATGACAAACATCAATGTCAGCATTTTACTAATTACTTAAATAAAAATGGGCGACCTTATCTGACACAAGCTAGCTTTCGCTGTATTCAGCATCAGGACAGTCACTTACAGTATGTTAGCTTAAATGAAAGGATAAACCTCAACACTTGGTAACGTTAGCCTAAAATATTGTAAAACACCTTTTTCATCGGTAAAATGTTATTCCATGTTGCTTAGTTTTTTTCCGTCCCAAGATGGCGGCGGCAGAGACGCATCTCACGAGCCGGTGGCAGTATCTACGTAGGCTCTATAGGCCATATCACTGGTTCTCAAACTTTTTTCAATAATGTAGGCTACCCCTTTTGAAAAGTTTCTTTAAGCCAAGTACCCCCTGACCAATGCTAATCATTTTCGGTAGAAAAAAAAAGTGTCTATAAAGAGGAACAGTACAGCCTTGTAACTGAAAAAAAACAAAAAACATTTAACTGTTAATGAGAAAAAGAGACAAAAAAACTGTAAAAAATACAAAAACTTGGAAAAAGATGGTAGAAAGAAGGAAGGAAGGAAGGCAAGAATAGGTCAAAATAGTATCAAAAACTCCAAAAGAGTGACAGAAGAAGAAAATAGCGAGAAACTTGTAAAAAGTAGAAGGACAGAAGAAGGAAGGAAGGCAATTAGGTCCAAAGAAGGTGACACAAATGTCACATTTTTGGTAGAAAAAAACAATTCTAAGAGGAACAATGTTCTGGACAACTATTAAACATTTAGTTAAAAATCTCCTGTACCCCCTGCAGTCCTCCAAAGTACCCCTAGAGGGACACGTACCCCCATTTGAGAAACACTGCTATCTACGCATTAATAGATCTCAACCACAGACTGTGGACGTTTGAGACAGACAGACAGAAAAGCAGACAGGAGGACGGACGGACGGACAGAATTGAGGAAATAAAGAGGGGAGGACAGACAGGAGCAACCTAAGAAATAAGGAAAAGTGGCTGAGGCAAGAAAGAGAGAGGAAAGGAAGGAGGAAATGAAAAGTGAATAATTGGAAAGGTGGATGAAAAGAAATAAAAGAAATAAAAGGAGAGAAGTAACAAAGACACAAAATGAGAAATGAGGAAAGAAAGTAGCCTAAGATGGCTGAAACTAGAGCCTAAACCCCTTAGGAAACACATTATAGTTAAAGTAAATGAAGTACCCTAAAATAAAAGAAGAACAAAAACTAAATACAAGGAGCTACAGCTCTATTTAGTAGCCGATTTCTCAAATGTATCCACCGTTATGGCAGTGTAGAATAAAACTTTCAGAAAACAAGTGATCAGTAGCCTACATAGGCTAGCCTAATATTCTTTCTTTAGTTCTTAAAGACATATAGCATGAACCTGGCTTTAAGGTGAGGTGTATTGTCATCCTATTTTATCTGATCATTCTATATAACATGTATTTAAGCTTTATCTGAACATTTATGACTGGTATCTAAGATTCGACAGGAGACCTCAGATGAACTTTACTTTCAGAAGACACCTCTCTGGAAACATCTGTGATGCGTTATCAATCTGCCCTCAAAGAGAGAGCCAGTTAGGATGATAGCCATTGGTCAAAGTATTGTTTCCTCCCCCATCTATGTTACACACATTATAGAATATATACCATGTTAAAACAAAGAAAGTCAGAGGACCACTGGAGAATTGGGAAAACAGGTCCTCTCCGGGCTCTTCAGAGCTTGTCAATTGATGCTGATTTCTTTGATGTAATAAACCTTTATAATCAAGATTCCTCACCACACAACATTACAGCATTGCTACCAAATACACTACAAAGGGAAGAAGGAAGAAATGAAAGTAGAAAGAAACGTGGAAGAGAGAATAGTAAAGAAAGAAGGGAATCAAAACATCGTCATATCCAATATACCAATATGTCTGGCTCTGGGATTTAGTAATAGGTTATAAATCATGACCATTCTCATTATTGAGCTACTCACCACATCATTCAGCTGTTTTCCTCCACTCAGCAGTTCTCTAAGAAGCCTGTTAGTTAGTCAGTGTTGCTATGATGCTGCTCCAAAGACAAAAGTCCGAGGTGTGGCATTTGCATATCATTTGAAATTTTCACTTCTTTTTTAACGCAGCTTGACTTTCATTTCCCAGGAATTGAAGTAAAAAAAAAAAAAAATCAAAAAAAGGAAAACCAAAAACATGACTCATCACATGGTGTGATTATTTGCTTGTACGTATAGATTTTAAGTCGTTTCTTCTTCTTGAAACTATAAATGCATTATTATGCTATATTTAGTTTGAATTGACACTCTGAACATTCACAAATGTTGTCATTATTTTTAAAGGCTGCCTGTTTTACATCTGTGCTGGGGGACTACTGATGAAAATAAGCACTTTTGAGCTAACTCAGGCACATTTACATTGTTTTAATGTTGATTAATGTTCACTGTCCCCTTTCAAATAAAGAAATCAAATGCAAATGGACTAAAAAGAATCCACACATAGCCTCAACACTTTGAAATATAAATCAGACACTTTATATTCAAACGTGATGGACTTAAAATTACGAAAGCAATGAAAACATTTGCAATTTGTAAATCTGCCTTAACCCTCCTGGTGTCCTTGGGGTCAAATTTGACCCATTTTCAAAAAGTTTCTATATCAGAAATTTGGGTTTCTTTCAACCACATTGTCCAAAAACATAATGTGGAAGGAACGTTGGAAAAATTGACAAAAATGTTGAAATAATGTGAAAAAAAAATTGAAAGAATTTGAAAACATTTTGAAAAAAGTGACAGAAATGTTGATAAAAGGTGAAAAAACTTTGGAAAATCAGTGGTTCTCAAACTTTTTTTCAATAATGTACCCCTTTTGAATTTGTTTCTGTAGATAATTCTGGTGAATTATTATGTTCGCTCTCTGTATGGACGCTACGAGACACCGTACTTTAGGAAGTGCACATGCGCAGTAGGATTCTAGTTCTGTGTGCACCTTTTATCATTGACATATATACATGTCAATGGTGTGCACACAGGTCTCCGCCAAGTTGTATATGGTTAATGTCGCCTGTTACTTTAGACTGAATAAGTTCCACATGGTTTTCTGGAAGTTTATCAATAACCGCTTGGGTTCATAAAGTAAGGACTCCTCATATATTTCAACATGGTGTCAGAAGAGGGATGAATTCATCGCCTCCAAGTTCCACGTGACTTTTTGTTTTTGTCTCGAGCGGACACACACAACTAAGTAGAAATAATGGCGGATGGATTCCGCAGACCAGACCCCGTCGTTTTTGACGGGAACGTGGCCGAGAATTGGCGGATTTTTGAACAGGAATATGATATCTTCATAGCAGCGGCGCACTCAGACAAGCCTGCCAAAACAAAAGCGTACATCCTGCTTAATCTCGCGGGACCGGAGGCCATCGAACGGGAGCGCTCGTTTGTTTACGCGGCGGAGGTGAGGGCGCCCGGTGGTGGAGACGGAGCCGTCGTGGTTCCAGCTGAATCCAGAGAAAACCCGGAGTGTTTGAAACGGAAATTTCGTGAAGTGTGTAACCCTCAACAACACAACAAAAGCATGGAGAGACACAAGTTCCATTCACGAAATCAAAAGCAAGGTGAGACTATTGAATCCTACGTCAGTGACTTGAGGATCAAAGCTGAAAGTTGTTACTTTGGAGACCTGACGGAGGAGCTGATTTGTGACAGAATAGTGTGTGGCATCACGAATGACAATCTAAGAAAGGCGTTGCTACGTGACAGTGAATTAACCCTAACGAAAGCCATTGCTATCTGCCGCATGTATGAAATAACTGAGGAGAATAATAAGGCTCCATCCCAGCCCCAAACGGCCGAGGCGGGTATGGCTGCAGCCCGGAGCGTCCCATGTCACGCAGTCCCGTCTCATGCCGATGCGTGTCCAACGGTAAGTTCGCAGGGTCAAAAATTAGAGGTGTCTAAATTAATCAAATAATTGATGCATTGAATCGTGGACGTGGACGATGCATCGATAATCAGCCGGCTCATAATCGATTATTTCTGTTTACATTCTAATGTCGGCCTAACAACATTTCTGTTTACATATTCTGGTGTGTTTTGCACATTCAGGAAGTGCCATGTGCTCAGTGCTGTATAGTTTTATGTATCCAGTTTATTTAGTATTAGAGCACTGCAGAATGTTTGGTTTTTGAAGCTTGAAAAGCTATGCATTAAATATCTTACATGGCTTTAATAGAAAAATGTATTTGACGCATCGTGATGCATCGAGACATCGAATCGGAATTGAATCGCTGACATGATAATCGTAATCGAATCGGGAGATCAGTGAAGATTCACACCGAAATTGCGAATTATTTTCCAGATGGAGTCACCGGAGTGATGGGGTTAGTTTGTGACCACGTTTGTTGCAACCAATTGAAAAATGTTTTAAAGTCTTCATAATCTCCGCATTTTCGTTGCAAAAAAGTCCCATAATATAGCTTAGCATAAAGTTGAAAAATTTTGTGTTTACTTCACACAAGAGCAGCCATTTTCCCCTGTTGCCATGGGAACGTTATGAAGTGACGTCATTCCGCGACGTGAACATCATCGAAAAAAGCAGGATGTTTTCATCAAACCACAGTTTTTGCAAGTTCCTGCAATTTCATCGCATTAAATTGCATAAATATCATATAGCATATTCCATCGCATTTTTTAATAAAAAGTGCAGCATAATCAAGGATTTTTGCCCCGCAAAACAACACAAAAAAACTCTGCATTTTTCTGGAAGGATTGTAAAGTAACAATTTCAGCCCTAGATCTAGTTTGCTGATTTCTGGATGTCGTGTCCCTGATGGTAACGTACTATTTGATGAAACATCAGTGTTGGTGGACATCTGTTGGCGAACATTAGCTAACGTTACCTAGAGCGCTTCATGGTTGCAGACTTTGATGGTTTCTTTCTGTGATTTTTTTTTTTCCTTAAGGTACACATCAGTGTCTTTAACAAAAATAACACACCCCCGGTGACACGATGCACGGTGTGCTGTACCGACCATCATTGCCCCCTTTGCCCCACTTCCATATACAAGCCCCGGTTTAGGGCAAAGGTTTTGCAGCACATGGAGGTGCATGTAAAGAATGCCATTCAACATGAAGGTTAGTTCCCTCCATCAGCTTTGTGCTACGCCATCATTTCTTTGTTTGTAACTACTGCTACTTAGTAAGCTTACTAATAGTAACTTTACATGCCAGTTGCTTTATCTTATAAGGTAAGCAGGTAATGTTTGTGTCCCTTCATAGATTTCTTCATAACAAAATGCCACCTGGCCTGCAGGAGTGGAAGCAGTGGTCACTTCCACTGCCCTTTCTGCCTCAAGACCACAATAAAGAGGCAGGCCATACTGAGGGTTTGCAGATCTGTAGGCCACCTCTCCATGACGCCCAGTTGGATGCTGATGCAGACTGCAGAGAGATGGGCGTCAGTTCCCAGACAGAGGAGTGCAAAGGTCTGAAATCTTCATTTTCTGTGGAGCTGCATTGGCTGTGTTCACTTAATCGTGTTAGTTGATTGTCAGTTTGATTGTGATCAATTCTCTGCAGCAGGATCTGTGAGCCTACCTCATATCAGCCCTGACAAACTGCCTGTACCGGTGAGTATATGTCTGTCTGTTTGTAAAGAAAGCTTATCTGTGTGTGAATGTTTTGTGTGTTTTCCAAACGTATGTGTGTGTGTGTGTGTGTTTTGTGTGTGTGTGTCAGGTACATGATGGTGAAATACATGGACAACGAGACCCAGCAGAGAGACCCCAAGACCCAAGGAAAAGGAGGAGGCAAAGGGGCCCAGGACAATCCCTCCTCAACAGTCGGTTAGTGTGAATGAAGTAAACTTGAAGCCTTGTATACATGCATACCTACAGGTCAAAATACTTCAAACTGTCTACACAATGAATTCTCAAAATAAGTGTTAAATGTGTTCATTCAGGAACCTGTTGACCTGACTATGGAGGGGATTCACACACACCCGGTCCGAGACCCGGCGCTAATACGGCACCGGTGCCTTAACCACCGTGATCTACCGGACCGAATAGCAACGCAGATTTCGGTGCCTTATTTAGGTGCCACTTAAATGCCTGCGCTCCTCTCTGATGCTCCGAAAACAGACGTTAGAGGCAACTGAAACATCGCCGCACGGGACGCTAGTTAACGCTACACTCAACAGCAGGTAACGTTAGCCTACCGTTAGCTAGCAGCTGGATTAAACACGGTTAAAATGCTGACAGCTAAAAAAAGTGTAAAAGTGTGCCTGTATGCCGCTGTTGTCTAAAAAACAAGACAACAGATGTTGCGTTCACTTGAAATTCGCCTCGCCGGCCTTGTGCTGCATTCAAAGTTATTGTAAAATACCCAACCAGTGGTTGTTTTTGTCGTTTAACAGGAATTTACTGGTGAAATAAGTTATTTTTATTACATTTTTAATAAATCATTTAATTTTGACCCTGTGGCCTTAGCAATAAACAAGCACACTGTCAGTTTGGGCTCCTTAATTTATTCACCTTTTTCAGCCCTTCTGAGTTTTCAGGTATGACTGTATAATGTGCTTTGAAACTGGATGGCTGTTTGAGTTGTCACTTTTGGACAAAAAAAAAAAAGACCGACAACTGCCTGAAACAAAAACCTAATCTAAATACTGTATCACGGCAAAATGCGAGTATGCGTTTGTTCTATACCGACAGGTTAGGTTGGACGAGGAAGGCGGGGTGAGCTGCGATAGCTGGGATACGTTCTGGGGACCCCCCACCCTGGATTCTGATATGGCAGGAATTCCTCAGGAGGGATAACAAGGATCTGCACACACAGGAATACAAAAAATAAACATGTTACACTCTTTCCAAGACTGCTTTTTATTTTTATCTTCTATATCGTTTTCACACTTGACTGGGACAGACATTGCTGCTAATACAATTGCTCATCAGCGAGGGGAGAGGGCATGAGACGGGAGGCACCAGGTTGCAGCCAGAATGAATTTTTTAGTTGGACTATAATCTGCATTTATTATATAGACGGACATATATTTTTAAGTATTTTATTCATCAGTAGAATAGTCTGCATTTTATCTTGTAGACATACTGTATGTTTTTTCAAGTATTTCATTAATTTGATTGCCGTTACTGTTTAGTTAAAAAAGCACCAAATATATTTTTACGTATTTTATTCATTAGCATGATAGCCGACGAGAGAAAAGTAGAAGCTCGGGGAAGCTTTTACTTAGAAAAGTAAGATCTTTTATTAAAGTATTTTATTCCGGACGGCTCGGCATGGGACGCTGGGCTGCAGCCATACCGTCTTGGAGGAACAGCCACCACTGTTGACGCAATTCAGCCAAACTCCAGCGGGTGGCACCGCAGGTCAAGACCTAAACCTCGAGCAGGCCAGCGTGAGGCGAAGTCCATGACAAACTGCAGTAACTATGGAGGCAGCCACGCAGCACAGAAAGACAAATGTCCTGCCTTCACGCACCAATGCCATAACTGTCAATTCAATAATTACAAAAAATGCTGCAAGTCCATGTCACACAACCAAAGTCTGAACTTTCTGTGAAGTTTGCGCAGAGGTCAACTGCGCAACTGGGTTATAGGTTACCAGGTTGAGGGTTTGAGGTTGCCAGGTTGAGGTGACTAACAGGTTGAAAATTGTATATGGTGGATTGTATGAATAAGATGCGTTTCATACAAGATCTGGCAACTAGTCACCATTAGACAAACATATTGGTCTGATTATTTATAAAGGAGTTTGGGCCGTGCTGCAAATTACGGGAGTTTCCCGGGAGAAATAACAAACCGGGAGGGGTCCAGGAGATAGAGCTAAAACACGGGAGAAACCGGGAACAACGGGAGTGTTGGCAGGTACCGTATGTATATGCTATATTTAATTTATAGTGACATTCACAAATAAAAATGGACTAAAAAGAATCCACACATAGCCTCAACACTTTTTGTAAATTTGTAAATCTGCCTTCACCCTCCCGATGTCCTCGGGTCAAATTTGACCCATTTTCAAAAGGTTTCTAAATCAGAAATTTGGGTTTCTTTCAACCACATTGTCCAAAAACATAACGTGGAAAGAACGTTGGAAAAAGTGACAAAAATGTTGATAAAAGGTGAAATTCTTTTGAATAAAATGTTGATAAAAGGTGAAAACATGTTGAAAAAAGTAACAAAAATGTTGAAAAAAGGTGAAAAAACATTAGAAAAAGTGACAAGAAATGTTGGAAAAAAACAACGTCAATAAAAAAGTGCAGAAAATTTGACAATAACATCGGAAATTTGTGACAAAAGAAATTGGGAAAAAAGTGACCAAAAAGTGACAAAAACGTTTTTTTTTTGTTAACATGACAATACCGTCACCCAAAAAAAGTTTTTATGTGAAATTTTGACCCAGAAAAGTTGCATGGTCGACGGGAAGACAACGTCTTAATTTCGTGTTACTCGGTAGGCTGTGTATAGATAGATAGAACCTGTGTATAGGCATATTGTTTTAGTCTTGTGTTTTTACACTCAACACATGTAAAGAATACTTCTTTTTATGTGAAAAATATGTCACAATAATGATACAACACAGATTTATACATAAAAGACACAACACACTAAATGGAAATAAAGGTGATGTGCCTTTGAGCATCTTCTGTCTGCAGGTGAGCTGGGACAGCGGTTACCTAGGAGACGCCTGCATGATGACGTTCTGCTGCCACCTACCGATGTAATCAGATTACTGTTTGTTACCACTTCACACTGACAGGGGTCAGTTTCACTGAAAAACACTTCTATTAGACACAAAGTCTCTATTTAATCATCTTTAACCTGTCACCTCGGAGATATTAATATACAGTTGTATTTTTTTGATGCTCATGTTGAAAGTTAACCCTTGTTTTGTCCTTGGGTCAATTTTGACCCATTTTCAATGTTTTTTATATCAGAAATATGGGTTTCTTTCAACCAAAATTGTCCAAAAATAATAGTTTAGATGGTTTTAAAACCGTATCCTGGCTAACCGTTGACATGTACCGGTCTGTTCTTAACTATTAGTCGAAATAATTCATAATTTCTGCTTTTTTTAACTCAAAAATTAAGTATAATGTCACATAAATTAGGTTTATTGACCATGAATTAAAAGAAATGTTGACAAAAGTGACAAAAACTTTTAAAAAAGCGACAAAAACGTCGATGGGAAGACAACACGAGGGTTAACAAAACAAACAGTTTGGCGGCAGCTTTCAGAAGTTATAGTTTGGTTACCGTCCATCATCGTCCTGTGTGAAGTTCTGCAAGATTGTGTAGAAAACAGGAATTTCTTGTATAGTTACCACCAAATCAAAACATACTTAGAGAGGATTTCTTAGTTCACATAATGTTTATTTAATAGTATCGTGTAGGCTACAAATGGAGATCATATTCAGGTTATACATCAAATAGGCTAACTATTACATTAACAACCATTTATTGTTCTTACAGTAAAGCAAACTTAATGTTCTCATACGAAGTAGAGCTACTCTATTTCTTGACATTAAAAAGCCACGTAGCAATCAGGAGGTCTTCACTGTGAGTTTCCTCACTTCCATTTTGACTTTTTTAAAGAATTTTCCACAATTTCCTCAAAACCTTCCCCCAAATCTTGTGTATATTATCAAATGAATAAGTATAGGCTGCAGATTACAGGGAATGCATTAGCATGGATTTAGAACCAGTGCTGTTAAAAACACTATGGCTCTTGCAGGTGTTCCAGAAACTCTTCTATTTCTCTACGCATGTGGCCTTTGTATTTCATCCTCTCCAGAGCTTTGATGCTGTTCCCACGAAAGAAGGACTGATGCGGTATCGCTGCTGCCTTCATGTGATATCGTATTGATGTGTTGCGATCGTGACGATCGAAGTTTAAATGTTTTGCATAGTTGTTGTAGAGCATCTGTTTGTCTCCAGGTTCCAGATCCATTTCTAGCAGTTCCTGGTATATCTGCTCAGCTTCGGCCTGGCCGTGATTTGACTTTGCGTATATATTTGCGAGGTCTATTTTCTTCTCAAGGAAAGAATGAGGGTAGAGAGCAATCACTTCTTTATGGAGACTGATTGCTCTGTCTATCACGCTTGGATTTGGGCGAGTGTAATTGAAACAAACGATCTTCCATTTGTAGCAGAGTGCAGCGTATCTCTTCAGGTAACGCTCATCTGGATGGGTTCTCAGAGCCTCCTCTATCAGGTCAACGGTCTCATCAATAGAAACATAGTTTCTGTAAATCCTTAGTAAAGGATTAATACCACTGTAGCTGCCGACAGGATTTCTCAACACCTTTCTGGCTAACTCCCGTGCTTCATCTTCGATTCTCTCTCCTTTCTTTGCACAATACTCGAGGTAGAGAAGAGCAAGGTACAAGTTCTCTGGATCCTGTTCCTTGGCGATTCTCATTTTCTCCAGAAGGTCAGCCTCCAGCCCTGTGTCGCTGTGCTTAAAAGCATCCGCTAACCCTAAGATGTAGCAGGTGTTCCACTCCACCACGTCCGGCTGCATCCTGATGGCTCTCTGGAAGTAATCGGTAGCCAGCTTTTTGTTAATGTTCAACTCCGCCAAGGTCCAGGCTTTCTCAGCGTAGATCTCTGGATGGAGCTCATCCTGGGATGGAGATGGGTATTTATTCATCAGGGTGTTGACCTTTGACAGGTAAGCCTGACTCTCTGCTTGGTCTCCCAGGTGGTGGTGAAGCCACGCCAGGTTCCCGTAGTTCACCACCAACCAGGGACCCTCATCTGCGTTTCTTATCTTGCTGAAGGCCTCTGCAGCCTTGTTGAAGAAACTCTGGGCGTCTTCGGTGAACCCCAGCTTGTACTGAATGAACCCCCGCAGGTTGTAAATGTGACCCAGCCAGCTGTTCCCCTCCTCGGGGCCTATGTCCTCCAGCTTGTCCCTGAGACGGTAAAGTTTAAATGTGCTCTTGGGGTCCAGATCCCAGGTGAAGTGGCACTGCAGGGCCTCCAGTTTGGACTCCAGTGTTGTTTGACTCTGAGCAGCACTGATGGAGAATAAAAATAAATATTAAAACATATCATCAGACTAGTAAACAACATGCTCTGAAGTGTGCCATGTTTGGATAACTAGCCTACTTTTCACGTCATTGAGGAAGGTGTGGGGGGGGGGGATAAAGATGGAAGGATGCATGGAGCATTGAATGTAGTAATTAACCCTTGTGTTGTCTTCTGGTCGACCATGCACTTGTTGTCCTTCTGGGTCAAAATTAAGACTTTTTTCATGACTTTTTTTCAATGTTTTTGTCCCTTTTTCCACATTTTCGATGCTATTTTTCACTAACACCAACTTATTACCAATAGTTTTACACGTATGTTTGGAATTCATGGTCAATAAATCTCATTTATAGGAGATTAGACCTGATTTTGAAATGATGAATGATTTTGACTAATATTAGAGGAACGTATGTTGGTGGAGAATCATTCTAAATTTAGTCCGGTTTTGAAACCATTTCCATTTTATTAAATGCTATAAAATTGAATACCCACAATGCAATGAAAGTAGTAATCGAGTACTTGCTATTGAACTTACATTTTTTGAGAAATTTGGTTAAAAAGAAACCCATATTTCTGATATAGAAGTTTTGAGAACGGGTAAACAATTTGGGGACAACAGGATGGTAAAGTAGGTCAACCAAAGCGCCTGCTCCACTTTTTTTTGCACTATTTTATTCCACCCTTTAGTTATCATCACATACAACAGACAGACATGGAGTAGAGAAATGATTTAATTCATTAAAGTTAAACAAAGTACATTTAGATTCCTACATTATATATATATATATATGCTACAAGCATTTAGCATTTCTCCAACTTCTTGTTTAACAATAAGCCTATATATAGATTGTAGATTTGTAGGAGCTATTATGTTAATATTTTGGGTTCTGGGACTCCATAATAACATAATAAATAAATCATAATGATATACACGTTACTCATACAATGATATGAAATGCACAAGGAGCTATCACTCACCTCATCATTCAGTTTCCTCGACTCAGTTCTCTAAATATTCGTCTGCTTTCTGCTCTTAAATGCTGCTTTGGGTTCGCTGGCATAACGTCGGTGGTGTCCAACTTCTGCTTTCCTCTGAGGGAATCCAAGTGAATGCCAGTATTTGAAAATCGGAAACGCATGTTCTGTCTTAACCACACACCATGACTATTGTTTGCCAAGAATGGAAACCTACAGGTTCATGTTTTAAGTTTCCTTTTAGCTATGATACCACACTACACTGGGTGAGACATTCACACTCAAGGTGTCACATTTATATGGTTGCATCTTCCCATCAAAGGGAAATATTAAGCTGTCAAATTCTTGGATTTAAACATGTTTAGTATTGTGGACACTTTGAGCAGCGTCTGACTGTCTGCAGGGTTTAGATTAGATTAGACTTGTCTTCGGCTTCTCCAAAACATTAAAACACAACTATGACATTGAATGTTAACAAACATTAAAGTCCCAGTGTGTAACGTGTTTAGTTGTTCATTATCTAAATCTGTGTTGCCCGTTCACAAACGTGTCCTTTTTCATGAATATTTACCACCACCATCATTTCCAAGTATTCCTATTGGCTTGAGATTTTACGTTTGCATTTCATGCTCCATCTTGAAATACAGTAGCCGGTAAGGGACATACAGGACATACTGCTCCACCTTTTGCGTTTTCGCGTCACATGATAAACTCACAGGTGCTGCTAACGCTGCTAACGGGTATCGTAGCTTCCTGGCCCCGGCAAGTTTGAAGAAGGAAACATGGAAGACCGTACATATTCAAAATCCAAATTCTTTTTCTTCACCCAGAGAAAGAAGAATGATATTGCAAAGAGCGCTTTTTGAAGCGTGAAGGCTACCGTAGCTGGAATACGTGCTTTGAACTGCGTGGCGCGAGAGAGTTGATTGCGATACATGATCTCAACGCTAGATGGGAGAAATTCCTACACATTGGACCTTTAAAGATATAGCACACTTATATGACACTCCATTAAACATATAACAATTGTGCAATGAGCCGAAACAGCAGCAGGTGGAGAGGAGGTAGGATACAGCCTACAAGACAACATATTTTAAATACCTTTTTACATCTTTTCTAATGCACTTATTTTGCATTCACTGCCTCTACGGCATCGGGAACAAAAAGACCTCTTATACTGTAAATATTCCGGGACTCGCCCTCGGGACCATAGGCACCGATACCCTGGGTGCTCCGGAGCTCGAGCACCCACGGAAAATACTGAGCACCCACGTGTACCAGGGCCAAAAAGAAAATGTTGATTTTTTTTTGAGAAAAATATATTATATTTGATAGAAAATTAACATAAAAAAAAATCTGAAATAAAATTTTTAAAATAACACTGCTCTTTAATCCGCATTAATCTCCCATATTACAGAACGTTTACAGTTACTTATCACTTGCAATAGTGGGAGACATGAGCCCTGTCCTTGTTTTTCAAAAGTCTTTCAACATCAGGGCTCCAGCTGACTTACTAAATGTTCTTTTATCAGTGTCCCACTCCCTCGATCGCTCCATCTTGACCGGCTGACTCAAAACCAGTGACGTCAGCACGGCTCACAGCACGTGAGGCGGAGCGGGAGAGAGACGAAATACCGCCATCTTTGTCACTTTCAAAGTAAGACGAGAGGAGAATAAGCATGAGCATTTCAAATGCCATGGGGGGCAGGGGCGGATCTAGAAAAATATTTATGGGGTGGCGAGTGGGGGGCAGGAATGTTTGAGGGGTGGCAACATGTGTCAGATGTATATATACTGAATTTAATCACAGTTATCACAGTTTGATGAGAAATACTATGTACACACTACAGAAGGGCACAGGCTGCCATTTACAAACTCACACAGACACACTTCATCTTATGAGGTTTCATGTGAAACAGTTCATGTTAGGAATAAGTGACCATACAATGTGATCTCACTTAATAGGAGATAGAAGTATGATAGAAGTAAGGGGCATTATCACAGGACAGGCATTAAGGTAAGACACACAGGTGATGAGTGGCAGATGTGTGAGAGGGGAAGCAAACTGTTTTTGACTGACTGCAGTCGGACATTGGAGATTCACGCTTGTAAATTGTCAAATCGGCCGTAACTTTTAATTTGTTGCTGCCATCTGGGGTGGCAGCAGGGGTGGCAAGGCTTTCTTTTAGGCCACCCTATGCCACCCCGGTAGATCCGCTCCTGATGGGGGGGCCAAAACAAAGGGAGCACGAGCCAAACTTGGCCCGCAGGCCCCAAATTGGACAGCCTTGGTTTAAGTGGGCGTGAGGCATCCCCAGATATCTGTCTGGCCTTCCCGACTACCACACTGTCAAATATGAAGAGCTTTGACAGCGGTTACCTGGAGACACCTGCATTAAGACTCTCTGCTGCCAGGTTACTGTTTGGTTACTTAACACTTATTTTATACCCAAAAGCTTCAATTATTTTTCATGTGTTCACATACAGTATAAACTTGGATAAATTGTTACACAGTTGTATGTGTTTAATGTTCATCCATGTTCACTTAAAAGTAAATAAAAAGATTTGGCAGTTGTTAACGAGGGCTAGAATAGGACTGTACTTAAACTTTTCTGTAGCTGACTCTGTCTTCCAACTTCACCCCAGCTGTGTCTGTTAAAACACGGACGGAGACAACTTCTCTCTTTTCATGCTTTATTAAGATCAAGCAACAGTACAAACCTGGGCGTGGGTAGCTTTGGTATGGTTGTGTGTGTGTGTGTGTGTGTGTGTGTGTGTGTGTGTGTGTGTGTGTGTGTGTGTGTGTGTGTGTGTGTGTGTGTGTGTGCGTGAAGCGTGTGTCCGCGCTATTCTCCGACACGCACTCTATCAATCACTGCTGATAGACGGCCTTTTGTACAGCAGTACCTTGTAAAAGTTGTAGCTCAATTAATGTATTGAGTAATAACAGTAATAACTGAATGTGTAGGGTACAAGTATATATAGTTTCTACCCAAACAAACATTATGTAAATTTAATAGAAGCAAAAATAGAGATAATATTCAGGTTATACATCAAATTAACTATCACATTACCAACCATTTATTGTTCTTACAGCAAAGCAAATTTCATACAGAGTGTATAATGCTATATAATCTTAAAATAAAGTCCAAATGAAAACATTCAACACAACAGGAATGTAATAAACACCGTGGTTAAGTTAAGAAAGACAACATCTAATCAAAATCTATTTAAATTAATCATATAATGACATTTTGTGTCCAAAATTAATGTTATTTAAAGGACCAGTGTTATTAAATGATTCAGCATGTTTCATACACATCAAGTTTACCCCTACTGAGAGTTTTCAGGGGAAAATGTAAAGGATTTTATTTTTAAACAGCCTTTGTCTTCAACAAAATGTAAAAACCTGCCTTTTAAGGACACATCTCATCTTTGCGATAACCAAAAAAAAGGCAAAAACCAACAATGAGTTGAAACATGTTTTGAGTATTGTGTCAGCGCCTTTTCCCCTTTTTAAAAAAAGTGAAAAAAATGTCAGAAAAAAAGCTTTAAAAATGCAGGAAGAAAAAAAATCGACGAAATTATTAAAAAAATAAGTGCATTAGTTCGGTGGTCAACATAAAGTGTTCGCACCCAGGCTCACCCCCTCTCTGTCAAAGCCCAAAAAACCCAACAGGTGATAAAACGCCCACCACCTACAATATAAGTGCACAAAATAATAATCATCAAACAACATGAATGAGACCATAAACAATATGCAACATGTGGCTCCTACAAACATTGTTTTCTATGCAGACTCAATGGTAGCAAACTAATCGTGCAACGCCACTGTTGCCCCTTCACGCTTAATGCTGGAAAGCTAGCATGTAGCACACTTATTAGCTTAAGTTCTAACAGTCAAAACACGTTATTATTTTCATTTGCAGCTTCCCAGTCAATACCAAACACTCACCAAACAATGTTAAAAAGGAACGGGGACAAGAAAAAAAAGCCAACATATTATTGATAATAAGCAACTTTTAGGTATTTCTCTAACAATTTATGTGATTTTGTGCCAAGGAGCACATTTTTTGTGCTCACGGCAGAAAGTTAAAGCTAAATTAACTACATACGTTGCTTCATATTTGGTCGTAGAAGCTTGGTGATGAAGTGATTACTGTAGCTAGTGAGCTAACCGCTAACAAGCTAGAAACCTTTTGTTCTGGGAAATGTACAACGACACCAACAGCTAACAAGCTAGCTTGCTTGGTCTCTAATTAAACAATAAATTCATGTAGTTTATACACAAGGTGTAAGCGGAAACCTTGAAAATGTTGTAACTTTATGTCCAATCATTTGACGAGCTCTTTAGTTGAAGCACACTGACTAATTTAAGGCCAGATTCTGCAAGCATTTATAATGCAAAATAAATTAGTTTTAATGGACTCTCAGCTAAAGGATTAGAGACCAGGGGAAAAACGACCCTATAGGTCCTTTGTAGAGCAGCAATTACCACCCATACATTTATTGTTAGGTCACGCCCTCTTGTGACGGGAGTAATTATGACAGGAGCAAAGCAGGAAGTAAGGTGACTTGTGGACTTGTTGGAGGATTCACTTCACAAGAGGATTCAGGATAAAGTAAATGTGCTCTAATTATTCCCGTTAAATGGGGCCAAACTTTACTTTACTTTGAAATCACTATGGCTCTTGCAGGTTTTCCAGAAACTCCTCTATTTCTCTACACTTTCGGTTCCTGCCTTTGTCTTTAATTCTTTCCAGAAGTTTGATGCTGTTCCCACGAAAGAAGGACTGATGCGGTATCGCTGCTGCCTTCATGTGATATATTATTGACGTATTGCCATCCTTCCGCTCGAAGTTTAAATATTTTGCGTAGCCGTTGTAAACCATCTGTTTGTCTCCAGGTTCCAGATCACTTTTGAGCAGTTCCTGGTATATCTGCTCAGATTTAGCCTGGCCATATTTTGACTTTGCGTATATATTTGCAAGGTCTATTTTCTTCACAAGTGAAGAATGAGGGTAAAGAGCAATCACCTCTTTATGGAGACTTATTGCTCTGTCTATCATGCTTGGTTTTGGGCGACTGTCCCTGAAAAATACTATCTTCCATTTGTAGCAGAGTGCAGCGCATCTCTTCAGATAACGCTCATCTGGATGGGTTTTCAGAGCCTCCTCTGCCAAATCAATGGCCTCATCAATAGAAACATAGTTTCTGTAAACCCTTATTAATGGTTTCATACCACTGTAGCTGCTGACAGGATTTCTCAACACCTTTGTTGCTAACTCACGTGCTTCATCTTTGATTCTCTCTCCTTTCTTTGCACAATGCTCGAGATAGTAAACAGCAATGTACAAGTTTTCTGGATCCTGTTCCTTGGCGATTCTCATTTTCTCCAGAAGGTCAGCCTCCAGCCCTGTTTCGCTGTGCTTAAAAGCATTCACTAACCCTAAGACGTAGCTGGTGTTCCACTCCACCATGTCCGGCTGCATCCTGATGGCTCTCTGGAAGTAATCTGCAGCCCGTTTCTTTTGTTCTTCACTGAACTTCATCAGAGTCCAGCCTTTCTCAGCGTAGATCTCTGGATGGAGCTCATCCTGGGATGGAGATGGGTATTTATTCATCAGGGTGTTGACCTTTGACAGGTAAGCCTGACTCTCTGCTTGGTCTCCCAGGTGGTGGTGCAGCCACGCCAGGTTCCCGTAGTTCACCACCAACCAGGGACCCTCATCTGCGTTTCTTATCTTGCTGAAGGCCTCTGCAGCCTTGTTGAAGAAACTCTGGGCGTCTTCGGTGAACCCCAGCTTGTACTGAACGAACCCCCGCAGGTTGTAAATGTGACCCAGCCAGCTGTTCCCCTCCTCGGTGCCGATGTCCTCCAGCTTGTCCTTGCGACGTAACAGCATGGACTTGCTGGGGTCCAGATCCCAGGTGAAGTGGCACTGCAGGGCCTCCAGTTTGGACTCCAGCGTTGTTTGACTCTGAGCAGCACTAATGGAGAATACAAATAAAAAATACCTCATTAGTAGGCTCATGCAGTATGCTCTGAATTGTGCTATGTTTGGATAACTACTTTTCATCTCATGTGAAGGGCAGAAGGAAAATAGAAATGGAGTAAGGAGCATAGATGGTGCCAGTGAGTAGGTCAGCCATCGTGCCTGCTCCGCTCTGACTTTGTTTTTATTTATTTTTTGCACAATTCATTTCACTCTTCTCATCTTCTCATGTCATAAGACAAACAGACACTTTTGGCACTCAGATTCACAACAACGCAACGGAACAATTGGGCCTCAGGAACAGGCTGAGGACAGTGGCACATCATCAATG
Organism: Perca flavescens; assembly: GCF_004354835.1. Taxonomy (NCBI): domain Eukaryota; kingdom Metazoa; phylum Chordata; class Actinopteri; order Perciformes; family Percidae; genus Perca; species Perca flavescens. Next base: position 35,678,840 of record NC_041339.1, on the reverse strand, counting down.
CCCAGTATTGTTCTAGCTAACTTCCAGTCTCTGGAGAAACTAACAGTTTTCTACTTGCAGATCAGTCTGGCATCTTGAGATTAGAGAAAATTTGGAGACGTTCGCCAAACGACCGACCAATCTGCGTTGGTTTTGAGGCGGGTTTAGGTGCGACGCAACGAGAAGCGACTGTTCAGTTTAAACAACGTGGTGGATTCCACGGATGAGATGAGCGTAGCTATTGCAGCAAGTTTTATCTGAATTAGAAAGTATTCCTTCATTGAAAGAAGAGCAAAAAACGGCACTGGATGCTTGTCTCGGAGGAAAAGATGTTTTTGCTCTTCTCCCGACTGATTTCGGCAAGCGTTTGATCTGATTGGTTGATTTGGCCCGTCTATCACCAACATATAGGTGGTGATAGACAGATGGTTTATCCAATCAGCTAACCAGGATTTTCGCCCCTTTCCCAAAAGTTCTCCAACGGAAAGTTCCCAGATGGATATGCCGAGCAAATGCAAAGCAATCCATCTGGCGGAGTCAGGTTAAGGATAAAGTACCAGAGAGACCAATGGGACTGTAACATCCCTTGGCTAAGGGGCGGAGCCAGATGTTGTATACACCCAGGGCTCAGCCATGACCAAAGGGGGGGCAATTTACTGTAGCTATTTGCACTATTTTTCAAGCTATTTTATGATAGAATGGCTAAAAATCTGTATATCATTTGCGAAAAACATGAAAGTTGCCAAGGAAAAACTACATGGGATTATCACAAAGTGGGCGTGTCTGTAAAGGGGAGAGTCGTAGATACCCATAGAACCCATTTTCATTTAGATATATGGAGGTCAACGGACCCCTTTAAAATGGGCATGCAAGTTTTTCCAAAACAAAATTTAGCCTAAATTTGGAGCGTTATTTAGCCAATTTCCCGACAAGCTAGCATGACGTAGTTGGTACCAAATGGATTCATTGTATTCTAGTTTCACATCATACAACTATCTTCTGTGTAGCTTTAGAACAAGGACAGTAAAGTCAGCCTAAAAGATTCAGGGCTTTTAAGAGAACATTTGGGGCTGGAGCACCAGAAGCCATCCATTCACTCCGCCCCTGCTCTGCCTTAAGGCCGTTTTTTGTGTGATTAATTCACACGTCAGTCAATTTGTTTTTTATAAATGTGATGCCACCTTCACACTGGCCCTTGAAATCAGCTGCGAAACGACCGGAAGTTAATTTCTTATGGAGATTCGCAGACCGCGTGTGAATGGGTCCGTACGAGTGTCTGTAATCGTGTCCATTGGTCAGCCGGATGCGTTCAAAAAATGTAACTCGTACAACAGGCCACAAACCGTTGCTATCCGACAATCCGAGCGGAAGTTAGCGTTGCTATGGTACTGATAAACAAATCTGAATTCTTAACTTTTAATAATTTAAATAATGATTTGACAACATGATGACATGAACTACTACGACTACCATTTGAAGTCACTGTTCCATTATTAATTTGACTATAATCGCCACTGTTCATTAGAACCCCAACCGGCCCGTCAGACACCGCCTACCAAGAGCCTGGGTCTGTCCGAGGTTTCTTCCCAAGAGGGTTTTTCCTCGCCACTGTCGCACTGCTTGCTCTTGAGGGAATTACTAGAATTGCTGGAATTGTTTGGGCTTTGTAAATTATAGAGTGTGGTCTAAACCTACTCTATCTATAAAGTGTCTTGAGATAACTCTTGTTATGATTTGATACCATAAATAAAATTGAATTGAATTGAGTTCATAACGATATGTTGTCATGGAATTTTTAAATGTTTTCATGATTTCCTAACGTTATTAGGGCAGTTAATACAATTGCTCGCGTTAGCTAATCAAACGCTAACTAGTTAGCGTTAGCTAACGTCAGCTAGCCTGAGCTCGCTAGATCAAGTGAATTGACATTAGTCATTCAGACAGCATTCAGGGCAATACGTTTCTCCAAGCAGCAGCCTTTCTGTTTCTATCTCTACAGCCCTCAGAGAGAATTGGACATTCGGACACTGACAGATTGAGTTGTTGTCTCTCTGCCAATTTGTTTACTGCTCCCGATTTTTACTATTCCGACGCTTTCAACGTTGTAGTACGACGTCCACTGGGGGCCCATTGCGTATTACGGATTTCAAGTGCCAAGGCTGTGTGAAGGCTGCGTAATGTCGGAACAATGTTTTGATTTTCTTAACTTTGAACTGCAAATAAATGTATGAACCAATTAAACAACAAAACGGAGGCACCTAGATACCATCCCAAAAGGGTGTCCCATTTAACAGGAAGGGGGCCTGCAGTGGGCTGCCCACATCCAGGCCAAAACAGAGAGAGAGAACAAGGAGGAGTTTCTTCCCTCAGGCCATTCTGGTCTGAACCAGTGACTTCTACTCATCTGTTCAGACTGCACCTTAGCCCCTTAAAATATGAATATAAATCTTAAGTCTCTTAATAGAGCACTTGAAGTAGATCAGCATATTTGAAGCTGATGTACTTGCATGATCTCTCCTAATTTTGGGTTGTATCAAAATGGTTTAATACACTTTTTGTAAGTTGCTTCATTAAAAGCATCTAAGCAACTAAATGTACTGTCAGTTATAGTTTCTGTATTATAAACTATTCATGTTTCAATGTTCAAATAGAATAATTATTTATTTATTTATTTTCAATTGTATGTCTACTGCAATCACATGGGAAAAGCAACTTCATTTAAATACTGTGAATATTTTTTTTAATCGAGAATCATTTTTTAATCAAAAATCCATTTTGAATTGAATCTTGATTTAGCTTTTCTCCATCAGAATTGTATTCCTGGTAGGGCTTAAATCCCTGTGGCCTTTTCATTTTCTTACACTGCACTGTAACTTTTATTCTTGTATTTCATAGCCTACCTGTGTTATTCTATTTTAGCTGTGTTCTCTTTAACGAATGTTATTAATGGCTTCTAACTGTTCTTTTATGTTTAAGGTAAAGCCTTGTTGCTGTAATGTGCTACACACAATTAAAGCTGCCTTGCCTTGGTTGAAAGGGAAGAAGGAAGACAGGAAAATAAGGGATTTATAGCATAGTTATGAAATGCAGAAGCAGCTACTCACCTCATAGTTCAGCTGTTTCCTCGACTTCTCTGAAAATAAGACTGCGGTTTCTGCTCTTGATGCTGCTTTAGTTTCGCTGGTATAAAGTCAGTGATGTAGCTCACTTGTGCTTTTCTGTAACTAAGGCTATTTAAGGTCGAGCCGCAGCTTTAAAGGCTGAAGTGGAAGCCAGTTGTAGAGGCGGGGTCTGTCCTGCCTTAGCTTTCGTTTTCCCAGGAATGGAAACCTAGTATTGAAACCTATACAGACACATCCGAACACAACTAAAACATGACTCATCAAATGTTGTCATACATTTTCTCTTAAGTTGATGTTTTTTTCTTCGTCTAGAAGATGCCACACTGCGTGAAATAACAATCCTTATACCCAAGATGCCACATTTTAATAGCTGCACCTTGCTTTCAAATGCAAACATTAAGATGTAACGTTTCAACAGCAAAGAGTTCACAACTTTAACCCTCCGGTTGTCCTCGGGCCAAATTTGACTCATTTTCTAAAAGTTTCGAGCCTAGGCTATATCAGAGAATGTGGGTTTTGTTTCAACCAAATTGTCCAAAAAATAATAACGTGCATGGTTCCATACGACGCTCTTCATAGGTAAAATATGATCAGTTCACTACTTTCATTGAATTTGGGCGTTTTATTCAATTATGTAGCATCTAAAAAAAGAGCCCATACAAGAACGTTGAAAAAAATGACCAAAATATTGGAAAAGCTTTAAACATATGGAGAGAAAACAAATAAAAATCAATATAAACATCGAAACAACATGACAAAAACGTCTGGAAAGCTTCCAAAACATTAGAAAAGTGACAAAAGTGTCAAAAAAGACGAAAAGGTTGGGGAAAAAGTTTTTATTTCAATTTTTTGACCCAGAAAAACGAAAAGTTGCATGGTAGACGAGTAGACGGGAAGGCAACACAAGGGTTAAACCATAGACTGTAGCCTAAACACGTGTATTTAGTGTATGTGGACATCTCAAGGGGTTACTCCCATAGACAGTAGGCTATATATATAGAATATATAGTTACTCCTTATGAAGAATTTCCACCAGCTTAGCGAAGAGCATAGACAGTAGGCCTATAAGCAAAGAGCGGCTGTCTGCAGAAGAGCTGTGAATGCGGTTACCTAGGAGACGCCTACATTATGACGCTCTGCTGCCGCCTAGCGGCGTAACCAGGTTACTGTTTCTTTGATTAATAGTTTATTAAAATCTGCAACAGATTTATTTTATATTAGACCGTTAGAAAAATATATTTGATGAGCTACCTTAACACCGCATCGGTTAATATATAACCTATTTAATCTCGTTGTGAAAATAATTTGCCCCTTTTGTAGCCTACTGTGATTAACTGTGTAATACTTACTTGGAGAACTACTTAGGCTACTTATAGCCTACACATCCCTCTTTTATTTACTTTTCTACGTGTATTTAATGTGTTTGCTGATCCTGATCAGATATTAGGATCAGAACATATGATTTGTTCTATATAGCTGAATTTATATAGCTCTCCGACACTGGATTGTGTATTTGTGTGTTTCTGGCTTTCATCTTCAGTTTTGATGAATAAAGTTTATTATAAAAAAAATAAAAAAACGCTACTGTTTGTTACCACTTCAGACTGACAGGGTTGTGGTAAAAAAAAAAAAAAAAAAAAAAAAACTTTGAAGATGTTGTGTTATACATGTGTATTTCTTTAATATTTTCATTTCATTTGACGGCACATTTATAATATGTTCTGTGTGTGTGTGTGTGTGTGTGTGTGTGTGTGTGTGTGTGTGTGTGGCAGCGTAAAGGGGCTACACTAACATGTCATTGTGCAAACCTTGTAAAATGACAAATAAATGAACCTTGTGTGACACTCTAGGCTACGTCCATTTAAAACGGAAATGGACGCAATAAATAAAGCATCGCCGATGTAAATGAGAACGTGACCTTGTAAATGAGTCAAAGTTGGGAAATCCAACAGCAAATTATTACCTTATTTTGTATCTATGTAATGATTCTGTTATTTCTTCGTTGACATTGCTTCGGTCCGTATGTTTTTTTTTTTTATATATATTTTTAACCTTCATAAGTTTGTACACTTGATGTTCATGTGCTATTATTATTATTTTATTTTGTCAATAAAAAAAAGAAGAAAAAAAAAAAAAGCAACTTAAGTTTAAAAACGGCGGCGTGTACGTAAACCACGTACGCCGGAACATTTCCTGCGTATGTTGTTGTAGTTTAGTAATGGCGGAGCTCAAAGAGGCAGACGCTGTCCAGCAGCTACACCAGGAGGACGTCGATATCAAACGTAAGTTAACTGCGCCCGTTTCTCGCCCGAACGCTACATTTGGGACAGTAAAGTGGAGAATAAATGATAGTTCAAACATCTTCATCGCTGTGCCGTGAACGCGCTGAGAATCTGAGTTTGTAACTGCTCAACTAAACCAGGGCCTCACCACGGAGCTCCGCCATGGGACCTAAACAGTCAACAAAAACAGCGTCGAAAAAGCGCTCGAGCTAATATTAGCTTAACCGTTGTGGTTAGCAGTTACGTACAGTAGTGTATCTCTTCGCAGAGGCTTTTTATAAATGTAGAATTTGGAGTTAAAGCGTTACTCTAGATTAAATATGACACGGTCTCACCATGGAGCTGCACTACAGGACCGCTCAGTTTGGGCATTAACTGTCCGTTTATTACCGTCTTTCTTACGGTTTATTGTTTACGGAGCCGTTGGCCCAAAAAGACGACGGTTTTGCATTTTGTTGTACTATTTATATTATAGGTCTTACATTTCATTCATAAAGGTATTAAAAAGTCTTAAATTTGACCCTGAAATGGTGAAATATGTTGATCAGTGTTTCCCAAAAAAGCCCAAGATGACGTCCTCAAATGTCTTGTTATGTCCCCAACTCAAAACTATTAAGTTTACTGTCCCAGAGGAGAGAAGACACTACAACAATATTCACATTTAAACAAGCTGGAATCACACAAGTTTTACTTGTTTTTCATTAAAAAAATGACTCAAACTGATGACTCGATAATCAAAATAGTTGGCAATAAATATAATAGTTGAAAACTAATCCATTAATTCTAGCTCTAGCTCTACGTGTGAAATCAAACCGCTCTACAAGGATTGTGAATCTGTAAAGTAAATAGTGATTTAAGTTAAGTCTGCGAAGGTGGAGATTATCAAAACAGTTGGTTGATTATTTTTAATCGATTAATCTTCGCAGCTCTACACAAACGGCTGTATGAAGATTGTAAACAGTAAGACCGTAGGGCAATGCAACAGTGCAAATGGCGCTGGAGTAAATCTGCAGTGTTTCCACTATGTTGATTTTGTAGTGGCGGCCGCCATGGCAAAATGTTTGCCGCCAGGGTATCAGAAATAGGGCGGATGCACAATGTAATGATGATCCTGCCGACATAATGCACCCACCGTTGGCTGCCGCTCACACTGCAATTTAACAACAACAGTGTTTCCCACAGAATACTTTTCAATACTCATCTGGAATTAAGCGGCAAACATTCAGTATCAGAGTAAAAAATGACATAACATTATTTATAATATTTTTATAGGACTTTTAGGGCTGTGCAATATATCGATATTATATCAAAATCGTGATATGAGACTAGATATGGTCTTAGATTTTGGATATCATAATATCGTGATATGACATAAGTGTCTTTTCCTGGTTTTAAAGGCTGCATTACAGTAAAGTGATGTACTTTTCTGAACTTACCAGACTGTTGTAACTGTTCTATTGTTTGCCTTTACCCCACTTAGACATTATGTCCAAATTACTGATGATTATTTATCTAAAATCTAAGTGTGAAGATATTTTGTTAGAGCACCAGTTGTCAACCCTAGAATATCGCCACAATATCGATATTGAGGTATTTGGTCAAAAATATCGTGATATCTGATTTTCTCTATATCGCCCAGCCCTACGGACTTTTTAATGTGTGATTGTGTAAAGGTGTTCACGAGATACAGTACAGGCCAAAAGTTTGGACACCCCTTCTCGTTCAATGAGTTTCCTTTTTATTTTCATGACTATTTACGTTGTAGATTCTCACTGAAGGCATCAAAACTATGAATGAACACATATGGAATTATGTACTTAACAAAAAAGTGTGAAATAACTGAAAACATGTCTTATGTTTTAGATTCTTCAAAGTAGCCACCCTTTGCTTTTTTATTAATAAGGGAAATAATTCCACTAATTAACCCTGACAAAGCACACCTGTGAAGGTAAAACCATTTCAGGTGACTACCTCATGAAGCTCATTGAGAGAACACCAAGGGTTTGCAGAGTTATCAAAAAAAGCAAAGGGTGGCTACTTTGAAGAATCTAAAATATAAGACATGTTTTCAGTTGTTTCACACTTTTTTGTTAAGTACATAATTCCATATGTGTTCATTCATCGTTTTGATGCCTTCAGTGAGAATCTACAATGTAAATAGTCATGAAAATAAAGAAAACACATTGAATGAGAAGGTGTGTCCAAACTTTTGGCCTGTACTGTAGTTACCAACCTTTCGTGAACTTGTGGATTTCGCCAGCCATCTTCTCTCCTTTTATGGAGACTGTGTGTGTGTGTGTGTGTGTGTGTGTGTAAGTGACAGAGAGATGGAGGAGAGCAGGTTAAGGAAATGCAGCTAAACGTGTTTTTAAATAGCGTTACAAAAATGTTGATAGTGAGGCGCACCGCCACACATTAGTCTGTGTGTTTATGACAGACCTGCTCCCACTGATCTGTCTGAATCTGTAAAGTCTGTGTGTCTGTCTGGGATTGTAAATCTGTAAAGTGAAACGGGGATTATGTGCCTCTGTCTGGGAAGGTGGAGATGACGGAGATTCACCGCCAGCCGGCGACCAAGCTGCCGAACAGCCGGTGAAGACTGAAGCTGCTGAAGACGGCGATGCCAGGCCTTCAACCACAACTACCGGTGATTTAATAAAAGCTGTTTCTGCGTACAGTACAGGCCAAAAGTTTGGACACACCTTCTCATTCAATGTGTTTCCTTTATTTTCATGACTATTTACATTGTAGATTCTCACTGAAGGCATCAAAACGATGAATGAACACATATGGAATTATGTACTTAACAAAAAAGTGTGAAATAACTGAAAACATGTCTTATATTTTAGATTCTTCAAAGTAGCCACCCTTTGCTTTTTTTGATAACTCTGCAAACCCTTGGTGTTCTCTCAATGAGCTTCATGAGGTAGTCACCTGAAATGGTTTTACCTTCACAGGTGTGCTTTGTCAGGGTTAATTAGTGGAATTATTTCCCTTATTAATAAAAAAAGCAAAGGGTGGCTACTTTGAAGAATCTAAAATATAAGACATGTTTTCAGTTATTTCACACTTTTTTTGTTAAGTACATAATTCCATATGTGTTCATTCATAGTTTTGATGCCTTTAGTGAGAATCTACAATGTAAATAGTCATGAAAATAAAAAGGAAACGCATTGAATGAGAAGGTGTGTCCAAACTTTTGGCCTGTACTGTATTTATCCATTGACATCAGCGATGGCTTCGTACCGTCTGTACTCACTGACTTTAATAATAATGATGATAATTTATACTTTATTTATCCGGCAAGGGAAATTACAATTTATTCCACTCTGTTGTTCGAACACACATTAGTCTCACATTGCCAGACCTTCCTCCACAGCGCTGTGGAGGAAGCATTCACAGCATTCCTGTGAATGGGCAAACAACGTGCTCTGGTTTATTGGCATTTCTTTAAACAATCAATCAAAAGTGCCGGACGGAGCCACACTCAGTCCTTCCAGAAAAATTTGGAGTTTTTTTGGGATTGTTGCGGGCAAAAATCCTTGATTATGCGGCACGTTTTCTTAAAAAATGCGATGCGGGATATTTATGCAATTTTATCCGATGAAATTGCGGGAACTTGCAAAATTGCGGTTTGATGAAAAAGAAAACAAAAAGTGAACTTGTTCAACTTTCTGCTAAGATATATTATGGGACTTTTTGCAACGAGAATGCGGGGATTAGCCCCCCCGCATAAATATGCGTACTTTGGCTGATTATGCGTTGAATTATGCAATCGCATAATTTTGTTTTTCTGCAGGGACTGTACACTGCCTCTGCTAAATAGCCTCTGGAAGGAACTTGTTTTGGTGGAACGTGTGTACGTTTAAAAGTAGTTTTAGTCGTGCAACAGAAAACTCCGATTGGACAGATAGTCTAGCTAGCTGCCTGGATTTACCCTGCAGAGATCTGAGAAACAGTTAACCATAGTCCTCACAAATCCACCGGAGGTTAGAATGCCAACACAGAGAGAGAGGAAGGTAAGAGACATCCGGGAGAAATCTGGGACATCAGGCGGAATCGATCTAGAGTATCAAACACAGGACTTTCACCCAGGAGGCCGCTGCTCGTGTCCCGTATGAAAGCAAACGTCACCGTTTCGTGACAAATACGTACTTCTTTGATACCAAACCGTGACATTTTCCTAAACCTTACCAAGAAGTTTTGTTGCCTGAACTGGTTCTGCACAGCAGGCACACTTATCACTTGTGTTGTTGGACATTCGTAGGATAACTCATAAAAAAAAAAAAAAAAACTTTTCATGAGATTTGATTGATATCGGGTGATGACTCAGAAATGATGTCGGGAGACCTCAAAGATGACGACCGGTCCGATGATTGTAAATCAAGTGCGGCTTTATTTAAACAGTGAACAAACTTTCATGACACTGAGACAACCATGAGCATACAGACGTGTCTACTTAAGGATGACCAACATGTACATCAGAATGAATACCTTTTTTAAACTCTTTTTTTTTTTTTTTTTGTGCATACACAGCATGAGACAACTATTTCAGTTGGAACAGTTTACTCTTAAACTACACCTTTTATGGCCGATGCTCCTTGTTGAGGCTAAACCCAAGCTTTAAGCCCCTGAGGTGCTCGTCTACGGGTAGAGTAATTGACGCACTTTTTACCTTTTTGATCAATGAAAGTCCAAGTCATATTTGCAGTTAACGCCATTGGTTTAATTTATTTCCATGAGAAATTCGTTGGTTTCCAGACAAATTACTGCTTGTGTATGTTTGTGTGGCGTTGGTGGGTGTGTGTATGCGTGTGCGTGGTCAAAAACTGTATGTGCTTCCCGGTTACACCTGAGGAACCAAAGATTGCTTCCTATTTATACCAAGAGCACTAATTGGCTCTTACACTCCTAATAGATTCTCACATTCCAGGCTCCAATTCCTCTGTGTGACAGTTGTGCCCAAACTCATAATAGATTCACACATACCAAACCTATCATATGATCTTATCAATTGTTGGGACTTGTAAATTATAGTGTGGTCTAGACCAACTCTACCTGCAGAGATCTGAGGAGCAGTTAACCATAGTCCTCATAACTCCACCGGAGGTTAGAACGCCAACACAGAGACAGAGGAAGGTAACGGACATCTGGCGTAAGGCGTATTAGAATGCACATTACACACAGGCCTGAAATACAGATACATGCTCAGTAGGGCTGAATGATGAATCGTTTTCAAATTGAAATCGCGATTTAAAAGAATGCGTGAAGACTGCAATTAATCGACTGAAATTTTTCATAGGAGAAGTGTTGGAATAATGTTACATATCACAGATAGTTTACACTAATGTCCTATTTTCAGGGGATCTTTCACTTATTTTTTTGTTACTTAATTTAACAGGATCGTAGAAGGTGCAATATGTAGCTAAAAAAATATTGCAAATCAAATCGTAATCTTACAGGGTTTCCGCAGGGCCTTTTAAAAACTCTTAAATTTGTTGAAGTATTGTGTTCTAGGTCTTAAATAATATTCCTACGTCAATGTAACGCTACCTTTAATGCTCAGTGAAAAGTTCCCGCTGCGCTTTAGAATCATTATTTTTTATTCTGTCGTGTTGTAGTTCTTTCATTCACTAGTCCAAATATAGCCTATAATTTGCTGTATTAGGACTACAAATGAGACCAAACATCAACTTATATTGCAGCCAATCTAGAAACCAGTCTTATAATGCCAATGAAGAAATCGGGGAATTGTTTCAGACAATGTTTCCGGACATCTGACTTTTGATGTTGTGATATAGGTTCTTAAATTTCATTCATAATGGTCTTAAAAAGGTCTTAAAAGGTCTTGAATTTGACTTTGTGAAACCTGTAGGAACCCTGATCTTAATATCTGGCAGGAAAATTGCAATTAGATTTTTTTCCCTCCCCCAAATCATTCATCTCTAAATGCTCCGTACCGGTACATGCACACATGGAGAGATGTCAGAGTGAGGGGGGCTGCAGAGGAACCTTCAATGACATGGACTACAACTTTACAGATGTTTTTTTAAACATCTCTTCGCTTTCTTCACACAGAGAGACACATCTCCATCCAAACTAAACTGGAAGGCCTCGAGGTGCTGGTGGACCTGAATGGTGGTAAGTTCACTTCTGCGGGAAATCTTCATCATCCTCTTTTCTTTTGTTTTTATTTTGATTAAATTAATCAGATGACATAGACCACAGGTTCTTAAGCTTTTTTCAATAATGTTCCCCCTTTGAACAGTTTTTTTTTTTTTTTTTTAAGCCATGTACCCCCTAAGCAGTGACCAGCGCAAATCATTTTTGGTAGGAAAACAAAGTCTCTATAAAGAGGAAGAGTACAGCGATGTGAGCGATAGATTTACTAAAGAACAGTGTTGGACCTGGAAAACATTGAAATGATGATGGAAAAAGGTGGCAAAAACTTGGAAAAAGACGTTAGAAAGAAGGAAGGAAGGCAAGAATAGGTCGAAAATAGTAATAAATACTTAGAAAAAAAACAGTAGAAAGAAGGAAGGCAACACTAAATTTGATATACTTTAAATTTATGTATGGATTTTATTGTACAGTATTTTAATATTGAGCATTTTAATATTGAGGTTTCATGTGGCTTTGTTTCTGTTTTTATGTTGTGTCTTCTTATGTGTTGACTTTGCACTTTGAGCTACTTGCACATTTTTTCCAATGCGGGTTACACTGCAAATGGCTAATAAAGTGAATCTGAATCTGACTAGGGGTAACAAAAGTGACAAAAAATTAAAATAAGCAAACAAAACTTTGAAAAAAAAGTGACAAAAATTTGGAAAAAGAGACAACAAACTTCGAAGAAAAAAAGAGAGTAGAAAAAAGTGATGAAGAAAGGCAATAATAGGTCAAAAACTTTGAAAAAAGCGACAAACTACAGCCTTGGAACTGAAAAACATTTTGCAAAAGTCCTTTCCTGCAGTCCTCCAGAGGACCCCTAGGGGGGACACGTACCCCCTGCAGTCCTCCAGAGGACCCTTAGGGGGACAAGTACCCCCATTTGAGAAACACTGCTGTAGGGTTCATATATAATAAATCAGATGACATAGACGAACCATTAGAGTCCACCTTGACTTTTACAGCTGCAGAATATTGTTTGTGCATTTTTATACCCAGGGCTCGGTTTACACCGATCACAATTTCTAGCCTTGGGGGACCATAGGCAGGCTGGGGGGAACTCATATTAATGTTAAAAAAAACAACTCATAAGGTGAATTTTTCATGCCAAGGGACCTTATATTTTTGTACTCTTTCCACCTCTGGTTTCCACTGATGATCAGCGGGACGGAAGTCGTGTCCTCTGTGTCCCGAGGAGAAGTTTAAAGCCTGCTACAGCCACAAGCTGCGCAGACACCTGCAGAACCTCCACTGGAAAGTCTACGTGGAGTTTGAAGGTAGAAACGTTAAACACCGAACACACACGGTTGTTAGAGATCAGCAAGACTGGCTCTCAGTCGGTGTTCCACTTCATCCTACAGATGTTGGATTTGGTTGAGGTCAGGGCTCTTTGCCGACCAGTAGGGATGCAGCGAATCCAGATTTTTGGGGTTCGGACAAATACCGAATCCACTGGTGAAGATTCTGCCATAATCCGAAACCTGAGTACCGAATCCTCCTCCCATCCTCAGTCCATTAACCCAGTAAACACATGAATGAAGTAAACAGGGACTGTCCCTCCTTTGCCGTACATGAAGTTGCTGCATTCTGGCTGCTGTCTGGAGATTCCTTCGTGCACAACTCGTATTCTTTCGGATGTTTGATACCAGATGTTGTAACAGCGGCCATGTTGTGTATAGTTTAGGGTCCTCGCCACCACCAGACCAGTCAGCATAGTAGATTGAACATGTAGCTGGACTTGAAGGGCCTTCTTTTGACTGAAAGTACTGACAAACAACAACGTTTTCTGCTCACCAGTTCCATGTCCACTTTCTCTCAGCTTGCTGCATTGAACGCTCCACTTACGTAAACCCCTTCCCGTAATCAACATCGCCGTCATTAGAACGACCAGCGTAGTACACGTTATGCAAGCGTAGGGTTCGGTTTTGTGGAAAAAAAATTCTGAGGTTCAGCAGAAACCAGAACCCCGTCAAAAAGCTCAATATTTGGGCGAAGCCTGGATTCGGTGCATCCCTACCGACCATTCAAGTTCTTCTACACCAAACTGGGAAAACCATTTCTTTATGGAGCTGGCTTTCTGCACGGGGACTATGAGTAGGTTTACATACACACAAATATTCTACTTTTATTCCAAATATTACAATACTCTGAATTTGATATGTGTCATGTAAACAGCATATTCCTGATATTCAGAATAAGGCCTTTTTCCAAATATAGCATTTTGCGATTAAGACATGTGGGCTATTCTGGTATTATTCGGTTTTTAGAGGCATTCTTTGAGTCAAAATGTACGATGATGATAAAAAATCGATATATCGTATCATATATGTAATGGCCGACTTTGTTTTGAGAAAATATCGTATTGTTGCCCAAAGAATCAAAGTATTGTGTCGTGATGAAACTTGTGATTTACACCCCGATAATGTAGAATGTCCGAAAAAGTAAACAAAGCTAAAAAAAATAATGCTTTCCAAATGTTTGAAAGTGACATCTACTGATATCTAGGTCTCAGGAAATCATCAGATCCTAATTCCTAATTGTTGACCTTTAACAGGCCAGAGGATGTGCATCTGCCACCTGCCCTGCAGGAACCTGAAGCCCAGCTCCAGTGGAGATCAGGTGAGAAATGTGACACACAAACGCTCTGCAGATCAAGTTAATTTAATTAATTAATACATTTATTTATACTGTTTATTGATCCCCAGTTGGGAAATTACAATTTACACTCTGTTTTTGTTAGAAATCACTACACACACAGGCCTGAAATACACACAGACATGCTCAGGACCTATTCATGCGCAAATGGAGAGATGTCCGAGTGAGTGGGCTTGTTGGTATTTCTTCAAACCAATCGCAATCGTTTTGGGCAGCTCTAAGCTCAGGATGCAGCAACAGCGCTGTTTGCTAAATATTGTTCCATCCATCTTATCTATTTATTTAATGTTTATTTGACAGGGACAAATGCATAGAACATTGCTTTATAAAGAATATAAAGTAGATGCAATGCATACAGGTTTATAGCCATGACCCATTTGCAACCCCTGTCCCTGGTTAGGCTTTTAAAATTAAAACAGAAATTACAGAGTATTAATATAAAACATTTTAACTATTAAAATACATACAATAAATACATCCCATACATGAAATAAAATATGGACTTAAATGAATGTAAAAATCACTATAAAACAGAGTTTAAACACATTTAACAATACAAGAACACAAAAGTATGTCTGTACATGCTAGCATATGTCAAAATTATGGTTGTATGAATTGTGTTGTATCTTGTACAGTCAGTGTTCACACAGTTGTTTCAGTTTCAGCCATTGCTTTAAATGTGTATTTAAAAACCTTGAGTTCTGTCAATGTTATAATATCTAATGGTAAAGCGTTCCACAGTTTTATGCCTCTTACTGAAAATGATGTCTGACCAAGTTCTGCCTTTTGCTGCTATACAGTTACCACTTATTGTGCCTCTAGATCTTATTCCGCTCTTTTGTTTCGCTACTAGTTGACAGAATATTTCTGCTGCAAGGTTATTCACACACTTAAAAATTAGTAGCAGCTCCAGCAGGGCACCCCAAACTTCCCTTTCCCGAGCCACATTAAACGACAACTCAGGCGCAATTAAAATCCAGTCCAGAGTCTCGGCCCTAACTGACAGAAGTTCTCAGATCTTGTTGTCTCCTTGGCATCTTTGCATACATTATTGCCGCAAAAATAGTTTGTTTCATTCGGGTTTGTCGCCGGCTTTCATGAAAGAAACGTCATCAAATGGGGTGACCAGACGTCCCGAAAAATTCGGGACAGTCCCGAAATCCAAGCAGTTGTCCCGAATCCCGAATCCTGCCCTAATTGTCCCGAAAATTAGAGCAAAGTCTCAAGAGCAGACTCTCGAGTACCGTATTTTCCGGACTATAAGTTGGCCTTTTTTTTCCTACTTTGGCTGGTCCTGCGACTTATAGTCAGGTGCGACTTATATATCAAAATATATATAATTTAACATGTTTTTACATGTTAATTCATACTGAAAACATTACCGTCTACAGCCGCGAGAGGGCGCTCTAGGCTTGTGACAACTAGAACGCTGCTCCTAAAGACAACTGAGAAAGAAAAGAGATGACAAACTGCAGGTAGTAAAATATGCAGCCCCGAAAACGGTAATCGAGCAGCAGAAAGAGTTTGAAATGAGGGAGAAACTTGTGAGGGAGACTGGAGAAAAGGCGACTCTTACTGCAATGAAGAAAACAAAGAAAGCTAATCGGCTAATCGTGGGCTGAAAGCTAGATGGCCAGAGCTGGAGGAAGGAGTCGGGAGGGGCTCGTTCACGGTGCAGCTACGTCTCCACGCCTTTTAATCCATCCATGCTCCACGCCCTGCTAGCTAGTTGTTCTGTGTGCTATTGTATAGTTCAATAACTGTTAATGTGTTACGGTAACATACCGGACACCTACCGTATTCAGCGTATTGTTCTGTGTGCTATTGTGTAGTTGAATAACTCTTGTATTTATAATCTAAATAAATGCGACTTATAGTCCGGTGCGACTTATATATGTTTTTTTTCTCTTCATGACGCATTTTTTGACTGATGCGACTTCTACTCCGGAGCGACGACTTATAGTCCGAAAAATACGGTAGTTTTAGTCTGATAGAACATTAAAATCTGTTCATGGTGATTGAGTCGTCCTGCGGCCAGCTCCCGGTCCGGCAGATGGTCCAGGGCACTCTGCCTGAGACCCACTTCCAATACGTTCCCAAAGTCCTCCTCGTGTCCAAAATAAAAGCCCCCATCCCCGTCGGGAGACAACGGGGTGGCATCACAGCTGAGGGACGCAACAGTCTGGGGTGAAATACTATAATAGTATAAAATAATATAATTACAAAAAATACAACCTTTGTGTCCCCTTTTGATGTTATAGAGTAGATGAAGAGAGCGCAAGTTGCAGCCATGAGGCCAGGGAAAGTGCACGTGCAGGCAGCCAATATAAATAAATCATTTTGGTGCGGAGTTTTGAAATTCTTGTTCATACTGTACACATTTTGAGAACCGTATACAGCGGATGGTTTGGGTTTAGGAAAAGAAGTTAGTGTCTGTCCTTCCCTTAGTCCTCCTGCCGCGCACACAATCCAGTAATGTAGCTGCAGGTCTTCTCTTTTCTTCTTACAGCCCTAAAATGTTGTTTTCCCCTCGCTGGTATTTGTGTGTCCAGGCCTCGGGGAGACACGTGGCCCACTACCACTGCGTGGTGTGCTCGGTCACCATCGCCCGTAAGACGGACATGGTCAGCCACCTGAAGCGACACGTCAACAAAGGAGAGACGGAGGCCAGCTACTCCGGGAGCTCAGACGTGCCGTTTGACGAGCCGGGTAATAAACACCTGACACCAGCTCGGTGGGGAGTCCTGGGGCGATGTGGTTTATTAAAGGAGACCTGGTGGTTGTTTTCTTCTGTATTTTCTGTCATATCTAGAATGTTAAAATGACGTACAGTACAGGCCAAAAGTTTGGACACACCTTCTCATTCAATGTGTTTCTTTATTTTCATGACCATTTACATTGTAGATTCTCACTGAAGGCATCAAAACTATGAATGAACACATATGGAATTATGTACTTAACAAAAAAATGTGAAATAACTGAAAACATGTCTTATATTTTAGATTCTTTAAAGTAGCCACCCTTTGCTTAACAACAAGTTAATGAATCCGTGATGATCTTTCTGTGTGATTTTTGAAGTGTTAAATGTGTCGGCAGCTCCATCTGGCCAGGCGTATGAAATCATGAAAGAACTGGGAACCAACGTTCAGCTCCTCCCGAACCACACCACGCCGCAGAAGAGCGACACCTACTTCAACCGCAAGATGAAGACCAACAGGTCGGCACACGCACCAGACCACTTCTTACAAATATACTATATCTCTATGTACACACACACACACACACACACACACACACACACTCCCACACACACACACACACGCCCCACGAACACACACACACACACACTCCCAACGCTCACGCACACACTCCCCATGCACACACACACACACACTCCACGCACGCACGCACGCACACACACACACACACATACACGCCCCACGAACACACACACACACACCCCACTCACACACACACACACACACACACATACATACACACACACTCCACACACACACACACTCCCCATGCATGCACGCACACACACACACTCCCCACGCTCATGCACACACACGCACACACTCTCCACGCTCACACACACACACTCCCCACACACACACACACACACACACACACACACTCCCAACGCTCACGCACACACTCCCCACGCACACACACGCACACACACTCCCAACGCTCACGCACACACACACACACACCTCCCCCGCACACACACGCACACACACTCCCCACGCACACACACGCACCACACACACACACACACACACACACACACACACACACACTCCCCACACACACACACACACACACACGCCCCACGAACACACACACCCCACGCACGCGTGCGCGCACACACACACACACTCCCCACTCACACACACACACACATACATACACACACTCCACACACACACACACACACACACACTCCACACACATACTCCAGACACACACACTCCCCATGGATGCACGCACACACACACACTCCCCACGCATGCACACACACGCACACACTCCCCATGCTCACACACATACATACACACACACTCCCCACGCTCACACACACACACACACACTCCCCGCACACACACACACACACACACACACACACCCTAGCCATGTTTTCTCATTTACTTGCAGGTTTTTCCCTGCCATCCTGAGGTTTAGGTTTAGGTGCTTAACAACCACAAAGGAAACCGAACGAAAAAGAGACAAAATCCCCAAAAGAGACAAAACAAGTGTGGGGAAATAGCTTTTTTAATTGAAAAAAACAAGCGTCTGTTTGTGTATACGTGTGTGTGTGTGTGTGTGTGTGTGTGTGTGTGTGTGTGTGTGTGTGTGTGTGTATGTGTGTGTTTATATGCAGATTTCTGTTAACAGTTTGTGTGTGTGTATACATGCGTGTGCGTGTTTGTGTTAGAGCTGTCAATCTTCCTCTATAATACTATTCAAATTCCATTTGACATTTTTTGTAATATTCGAATAATATTCAAATATTTAATGCTCAAAATGCAGCCTGTTAAATATGTTCTACACTACTCCGGCTTATGCATTGTCGATGCCCCTACAAGCATGTGGTTGTTGTTACACGTTCTGTCCACTAGAGGGACATCCATTAGCCTGGCCTTGAGGCGACCTGCACGCCACTTTGTTTACATTCATTTTCCACCACGAGCACACAGCGACAAACCCAAATCAACAGAGTAATGAAACCTGATCTAACACGGGAAGCGGCTCTGTTGTAAAGGCTATCAGTGCTCGGTTAGCACAATGACATCATGTTAGGAAGCACAGCCGAAACCATTTGTCATAAACTAGGTAAGTAACAAACTATGTTAACTGCATTAAAAACCAAGCCAAACGGTGCTGTCACAACTAGTTTAGTGATTTATAATCAACCTGTTTCCAGCAGATTGTCACGTTACTGAGACTACGAGATATAAGAAGACACACCTGCCAACCTGTACGCATTTACGCATTTTGACATCAAAATACGGTGATTTATCACTTTAAACTACGCAAAAATCAGGTGACTGCTGTGAGTTCACTCGTTGACGTGCAGTAGCATGGCAGTAGCCATCTCACTCTTGATGTAAAAGAAGAGTTCGACCAATCACAGCGTCGGATTCCTTCCTCTAATGTCAAGCGGGGATATCGGCTACTGATAGTAAAACGCAAGCATCAGATGCAAGAAGTGTTATTCAGTGGTGTTATTCCTCCCTCATTCCCGTTTAGTTTGGTTGGTCCCCCCCCCCCCTATGGAGGAAATATTTATTCATAATTCAAATTGAAAGTCCAAAGAGAAATTGAAAGTCCAAAGGGAAAACAAAGCGAGATCAAATTAAAAATATTATTATTTTTTAAATTTTCCATTTGGCTTTGGCTTTTGAATTTAATATTTGGCTTTTGAATTTCCATTTAACATTGCCTTTTCATTTGGACTTGACACATGTCAAAGTAAATGAGGAGGCGTGGCCCAAAGGCTGGTGGGAGGGTCTGAAACCAAAGGGGTGCAGAGGCCCCTTATGAGCAGCAGGGGGAGCTTACTGCTGAGGAGCTCACTGTTAATCATCTGTCTGCAGATTCATCACTAGGCTGGGTCTTGTTTCACATGATAGAAAATGATGATGTATGCTAAACACAAACCACATTTCATGCAACAACCGTGAAGTTTCCATGTAGTTACTATAACTGGGCCCGTGTTAGTGAGGACTAGATTAGGACTGGATTTAAAGCTGATTCTGGTTCCCAACTTCGCCCCAGGTGTGTCTGTTTAAAACACGACTCAGACAACTTCTCTCTTTTGAAGTTATATTTAATTAAGCAACAGTAGAAACTCCTGACTGAAGGCCTTTTGTACGGCCCGTGTAGGCTACTTTTTCAGACTTCCAGCCAACAGCGGTGTCTGTGAGCATCACTGGCCGGCCAGCAGGGAGGCGATCCCGGCCGCCACCAGCTGGCTGTCCCGTCAGACTGAAGCTTCTGACAACATCGGAGAAAATGTGCAGTTGGCCATCAACGCTTGTAAAACTGCCCATATTCAAACTCTACACAGTTAATTTATCGCATAAAAAAAGTCTCAATAGT
>NC_041339.1:35593529-35656029 GCF_004354835.1 Perca flavescens | reverse complement strand
CAGGACCTCTCCTAAGTGGAATGCAGCCATCATTAATGGTTTAATACCAGGACCTCTCCTAAGTGGAATGCAGCCATCATTAATGGTTTAATACCAGGGTCTCTCCTAAGGGGAATGCAGCCATCAGTAATGGTTTAATACCAGGACCTCTCCTAAGTGGAATGCAGCCATCATTAATGGTTTAATACCAGGGTCTCTCCTAAGGGGAATGCAGCCATCAGTAATGGTTTAATACCAGGGTCTCTCCTAAGTGGAATGCAGCCATCAGTAATGGTTTAATACCAGGGTCTCTCCTAAGTGGAATGCAGCCATCATTAATGGTTTAATACCAGGGTCTCTCCTAAGTGGAATGCAGCCATCAGTAATGGTTTAATACCAGGACCTCTCCTAAGTGGAATGCAGCCATCATTAATGGGTTTGAACACACCTGTGATTTTCCTACTATGACATGTAAACATGTCTGCTGTGACACACACACACACACACACACACACACACACACACACACACACACACCGATTAAACCTCTTTTCTGCTCCCTGTGTGTCTCTCAGGGATTATGGGCCTCCAGTGGGCCAAGCACCTTCGTAACACCGTCAAAGTGACCATAACCGATATCAGCGACACGTGCGTGAAAATGATCAAAGAGAACTGCGAGCTCAACAACATCCGGGTGGACGGAGGCTCGCGAGGCCCCCGGGGGCCCGACGGGGCGACCAGCGAAGTGGAGGGATCGCCCATCGCTACGGTAGAGGTCGCCAAGATGGACGCCAACGTCACCATGCACCTGTGGCCCTTTGACTACATGTAAGAATGTTCTTCAACATTTTGCCAACGTTTTGTCGCTTTATTGAAGTTTATTTTCAACATTTTGTCACTTTTCTCAGGGTTTTTGTCACTTTTCTCAGGCTTTTTGTCACTTTCTCAATGTAATAGTAACTTTCTTCAACATTTAGTCACTTTTCTCAGGCTTTTTGTCACTTTCTCAATGTAATAGTAACTTTCTTCAACATTTTGTCACTTTTCTCAGGCTTTTTGTCACTTTTCTCAACATAATAGTAACTTTCTTCAACATTTTATCACTTTTCTGAAGGCTTTTTGTCACTTTTCTTAAAGTCATAGTCACTTCTTTAAACATCTTATTGCTTTTTAAAGTTTTTCCACTTTTTTTAACATTTTGTCACTTTTCTCAGGTTTTTTGTCACTTTTCTCAACGTAATAGTAACTTTCTTCAACATTTAGTCACTTTTCTCAGGCTTTTTGTCACTTTTCTCAACGTAATAGTAACTTTCTTCCACATTTTATCACTTTTCTGAAGGCTTTTTGTCACTTTTCTCAAAGTCATAGTCACTTCTTTAAACATTTTATTGCTTTTTTAAAGTTTTTCCACTTTTTTTAAAATTTTGTCACTTTTCTCAGGCTTTTTGTCACTTTCTCAATGTAATAGTAACTTTCTTCAAACATTTTCTCAGGCTTTTTGTCACTTTTTAAAGTAACTTTCTTCCACATTTTATCACTTTTTGAAGGCTTTTTGTCACTTTTTCAAAGTCATAGTCACTTCTTTAAACATTTTATTCTTTTTTAAAATTTTGTCACTTTTCTCAGGCTTTTTGTCACTTTCTCAATGTAATAGTAACTTTCTTCAACATTTTGTCACTTTTCTCTGGCTTTTTGTCACTTTTCTCTGGCTTTTTGTCACTTTTCTCAACGTAATAGTAACTTTCTTCAACATTTTGTCACTTTTCTGAAGGCTTTTTGTCACTTTTCTCAAAGTCATAGTCACTTCTTTAAACATTTTATTGCTTTTTTAAAGTTTTTCCACTTTTTTTAACATTTTGTCACTTTTCTCAGGGTTTTTTTCACTTTACTTGTAGTTAGTCACTTTTTACAACCTTTTTGTAGCTTTTTTAAAGTTTTTTTTCACTTCAACATTTTGTCACTTTTCTCAGGCTTTTTGTCACTTTTCTCAAAGTTATAGTAACTTTCTTCAACATTTTGTCGCTTTTCTGAAGGTTTTTTTCACTTTTCTCAAAGTCATAGTCACTTTTTTAAACATTTTGTCGCTTTTTTGAAGGTTTTTTGCACTTTTCTTCAACATTTTGTCACTTTTCTCAGTTATAGTCACTCTCTTCAACATTTTGTCACTTTTCTCAAGATTTTCATCGCATTGTTCGACTCTAAATATAGTTTTTTTTAATACTCTCTGACATGTGTTTGGGTGGAAAAGAGTGAAGGTGTATTTAAAGTGAAACAGGAGAGATTTTTTTAATTCTGCAGAATCAAAGAAAGTGATGATGAGCTTCAAAGATAAAACAATTAGTTGTCAACCATTAAATTAATCGCAAACTATTTTGATAATCCATTAATCGGTTTGAGTCATTTTTTCAAGTAAAACTTGTGTGATGTCAGCTTGTTAAATATGAATATTGTTCTAGTGTCTTCTCTCCTCTGGGACAGGAAACTGAATATCTTTGAGTTGTGGACAAAACAAGACATCTTGGACTTTTTGAGAAACCCTGATCCACATTTTTCACCATTTTCTGACATTTTAGAGACCAAACAACTCATCAGTTCATCCAGATAACAGTCGCTAGTTTGCTATTGGTGATTGAATCTTTGACTTTTATCTCTTGACTCTTCCAGTCACTTGGATCCGTTCGGGACGGCTGTGAACTACCTTGACGCTGCCTTCAGGAACGTGCGTAACCTGGGCATCGTCTCGGTGACTTCCACAGACACGAGCTCTCTGTTCTCCAAGTCTCCCAACGTCACGCTGCGTCACTACGGCTGTCACATCGTCCGCACCGAGTACTACAAAGAGCTGGCTGCTCGCATGGTAGTCGCCACCGTGGCCCGGTAGGAATTTACATTGGTTACATTTACCTGATTGGACGGAAGACGCAGCGCTGACACGCAGGACACATCTGTGTCACGCTATTATGTGGAGAGTTTATTCTAACATTATAACAAGATATGTATACATTCTAACAGGTATTTTCACATTACAGCAAGATGTTTTCAAAGTATAACTAGATATTTTCAGATTTTAATAAGATCTTTTGATGTTATAGCAAGGTATTTTCACATTATCACATTATAACAAGATATTTTCAAAGTATAACTACATATTTTCAAATTTTAATGAGATCTTTTGATGTTATAGCAAGATATTTTCACATTATCACATTATAACAAGATATTTTCACATTATAACAAGATATTTTCACATTATAACAAGATAATTTCACATTAAAACAAGATAATTTCACATTTTAACAAGATAATTTCACATTATAACAAGATAATTTCACATAACAAGATCATTTCACATTTTAACAAGATCATTTCACATTTTAACAAGATAATTTCACATTATTTCAAGATATTTTCAAACTATGACAAAATATTTTCAAAGTATAACTAGATATTTTCACATTTTAATAAGATAGTTTGATGTTATAACAAGTTATTTTCACATTATAACAAGATATTTTCACATTATAACAATATACTTTCACGTTATAACAAGATAATTTCACATTTTAATAAGATATTTTCACATAACAAGATATTTTCACATAAGATCATTTCAATTTATGACAAGATAATTTCACATAACAATATTTTCACATTATAACAAGATAATTTCACATTTTAACAAGATAATTTCAATTTATGACAAAATATTTTCAAAGTATAACTAGATATTTTCACATTTTAATAAGATATTTTGATGTTATAACAATACATTTTCACGTTCTAACAAGATAATTTCACATTATAACAGGTATTTTCACATAACAATATATTTTCACATTATAACAAGATATTTTCACATTATAACAAGATAATTTCACATTATAACAAGATCATTTCAAACTATAACAAGATATTTTCACATTTTAATGAGATATTTTGATGTTATAACAAGATATTTTCAAAGTATGACAAGATAATTTCACATTATACCAAGATATTTTCACAGTATAACAAGATATCTTCACAGTATAACAAGATATTTTCACTGTATAACAAGATATTTTCACTGTATAACAAGATATTTTCACATAACAGATATTTTCACATTTTAATGAGATATTTTGATGTTATAACAAGATATTTTCACTGTATAACAAGATATTTTCATGTACAATTATCACGTTTTGGCGTCAACAAAGGCCAAATGTGATAAATTGTATATTGTGATAACAATTTTCTTTTTATAACTTCATAAGTTTGTAAGTTGTAATAATGATGACAATGTAATAATGTTAAAATATCTTGTTAAAACCTGAGAATATCTTGTTAAAACGTGAAAAAACATTATTGTTATTACAATAAACCTCTCGTAATAACGTGATACTGATAGATTGTTCTACTTCGGGAGTGGCGACGCTACGCCTCTGTACTGTACTGATGTGAGAACGAGTAAATGAGTAAATGAAAGAAATGTAATCCTCTCGCTGTCTGTTGCAGGGCAGCGGCTCGCTGTAACAAAGGTATCGAAGTCCTGCTGGCCGTAGCGTTGGAGCATTTCGTCCTGGTGGTGGTGAGAGTTCTCCGAGGTCCCACGCAGGCGGACGAGTCGGCCAAGAAGTTACGGAAACTGCTCCACTGTCAGTGGTGCGAGGAGAGAGTCTTCCTCAGGCAGGGAACCATGGTGGACGGTGAGTTCACCGAGAGAGAGCCGTCTGGTATACAACAAGTTTTTGCCGCTTATACCAACTATTTTGTCACTCTTCTCTCCTTTTTGCATGTTTTGTAGCTTCTTTCAACGTTTTTGTTGCCTTTTGTATTTATTTTTTGCTCTTTCAACGTTTTTTTTAGCTCTTTCCAACTATTTTTTCAAACATACAGAACAGAAAAAACAAAAAAAAAGAAATAACACCTTGCCTATTCGTTCTCCTCTAATTCTTGTGATGCTGAAGTCATTAAGACTGATACCTGTGCTGCTGCAGATATTGCTGATTTCCGCGCAAAATATATAAATCTTATTTCTATATATGCTATATGCTTGCATGATTTCATAATCCATTTTCGTTGCAAAAAAGGGGGAAAGGGAAGAGGTTTTCAACGTTATGGCAGACAGCAGTTTGAAAAAAATAACCAAAACCTGGATCCAGAGTTGCTCTATGTATTGATAGGCTAATATTGATAGGCTAATATTGCTATTCTACGACAGGCAACTATGCACCGCTGTCCGGTGCATAGTTGTAGTTTGTTGAAGTGTGTTGCCAGATTTGGTACCCCCCCCTCCCCCAATGTTCACTTAATGCTTACGACCTTGGCTGGTATACACTTTGTACGAGGTGTGCAGACCAGGCACGGCGCCAGGATTCCAGTTTTGGATGGGCCAGACCAATTGTGGGTGGGCCTTAAATTAAAAACGTTATCAAATCCCTGTTTAACCTAATACAAATGACTGGCTAATATACTGTTATATTATATATATTATATGTGCTTACATAATAAAGATTGTAATAGCTTGATGCTATTTATATGTTTTGGATTGTAAAAAGTTTCGGTGCAAAGGACGGACCTAGCCGCGATGGCTCTCCTTGGTTCTGCCCAAAAGAAGAGCGCTTTGGACTCTCCATTACCACCATACCTGGCTGTGCTATAGCGCATCTCTCCTAACCTAAGGCCTATAGGCTGTAAAAGTGGTCAGGAATCTAATATTTCCCCAAAACATAGTTTAGTTCTGCTCGTATAACATGAGGCCGAATATTTCACAATTCTTTTCAACTGTTTTAAGTTTTCAACAATATACAGATCAACAACACTGCCCGACAGTTTCAATCAATACTCGGCCACAGAACGTGTTCATTGACAACGTCAACTGTCATGTAAAACAAGACTCACGTTATTTACTTACTTTAGTGTGATGATTCATGTTATAAACATGTTTAACAAATTAAATAAATCACATTAACATAAGCCCTAAAGCATTATTGGCCATAACAAGAGAAAACCATGAGGGGGAAAAACAACTTGACAACAGTAACAAGCTGTTATAGAAATAGAACTGCGCCTGCAGCTCTGTAGCGGGTTATGAATTGATTATTTTAATCCATACATCTCATATAATGACATAATACAATACAGGCAGAGTAGCCACATACCTTACTGTTATCCTCTGATGGTCCTACACAATTAAACTCCTTAAAGCAGAAGAAGTGACCGGATACTTTAGCACTGGTTGAGTTGCGGGCTCATCCACGAAAGACCGATCCACAGGGCTATATCCATAGGGGCTATATCATCCACTCGCGAGGCAGAGGCAAAGGCACTAGCACCGGCGCTAGCCGCGCTAACCGCGCTAGCATCCTGCGGTGTCCGAGACAAAGATGTGCTCGGCGTTGTGGATCTCAGCTCTCCTTCATCTCCTGGTTGCAGCGATGACTCTGAGACCGATCGTGCACGTTTAAGGTACCTAAACAACGACTGTTTCAACCTTGTCCTTTACTGGAAATGATTTTCACGGAACCCGGTTCCACTATTAGAACGCAAATTTTATTACTGTGTCGACTGAAATATTTTACCTGTATTGCCCCCGAAACGGACGTAAAAATATCGTCTACCGTTAGCTAGCTACCGTAAATGTAGGCTACATTTACGGACGTAAAAGCCTTTCTTTGATGTCATTTTTCAGTTTTTCAAGAATCCGTTTAGGAATCGGAAATAATAAAAATATCAAATCCAAACGATGCCCAACCCTAACCTCCTCTGGTTTTTTTTTTTTTTCTGCAGAGAATGACTACAGGAAGCTGCAGTTAATATGAAAAATGAATCCTGTCCTTTCTTGTGTTTCCTCCAGACTCGCTGCCCTGTAACTGTCATGGAAGTCTGCCTGGAAGGACAGCGGTGCAGCTGGGGCCGTTATGGTAAAGTTCAAGTTCATTTATTTATATAGCACATTTAAACAGCCACTAGACAGACCAAAGTGCTTTACAGAGCAAGCATTAAAAAACAACATAAAACCAGCAAGACAAAGCATAAAACACATAATAAAAACAACAAGGCTAAGAGCAACCTTAAAACACTCAAATATACAAAAGGAGGATCAATCAAAGAGGAAATCAATATGCTAATAAGAATAAGTAGGTTTTTACCAACGAATTGAAGATGGCGAGGTTGGGGGCTGTTCTAATCTCTAAATGCAGGGTGTTGCCACCGCAAAAGCGTGCTCCCCTCTCCGCTTTAGTCCGGCACGAGGGGCTACCAGCAGAACCTGGTCATGTGATCTTAGGCCTCTGGGAGGAGTGTACGGATGAATAAGTTTGGATAGGTAGACGGGAGCTAAGTTATGTAAAGATTTGAAGACAAAGAGCAGGATTTTGAAATCTATTCTCTGTCGAACGGGCAACCAGTGTAGAGATTTGAGGATAGGGGTGATATGGTCATATTTGGGACAGTTAAAAATAAGTCTGGCCGCAGCATTTTGAACTAACTGAAACCTCTCGGCATCCCTGCACACAGCAGCATCAGTGCCAGGCTTAGACCGGTTACACACTGGTGGCGTGAGCGTGTCAGCTGCGTGGCTTGTCCGTTTATATTTGGGCTCCCACGTCAACAGGTTAGAGCTTACACACTGCTACCACACTGTGTTGGAAGCATTTCCAGACCAAATGGAATAGGAAAAGATGTTTATATGTCCTTTAGACACAAATACATATTAATAAATGACATGTTGATGTCTGAAAGGCTCGAGGTTTTGATATAAATGTAATAAAAAAAAAATAATAGATTTTCTAATATTGGACCTGTCAATACAGAAGGAAATATTCTGGAGCCAGTTTTGCCGTCAATACTGCCGACGTTGTCTTTGCTGTAATCAGATCAGAATATATTTATGTTTAACATGGTATTTAATGTTATCAATGGGAAACATACATGTGTCCAGACAAGGCTAGCAGCAGCAGCGTCACGTCAGACACGTTTCTGGTGTGTAAAGACGTAGAAAAAGCTTCTTTTTTTTTTTTTATTGTTTTTATTATGCAAGTACAACGAAAAACAGAGAGGCAAACAACCTGGTTTCCAGTCCAAGTCCATTCAAGTGTTAACCAGTGTTAAACAATATCCTCTTTACAGTAGGGGAAGAAAATAAATAATTCACACATGCTCATTCCCCTTTTACTTTATCCATACAGTACTCCTTTCTTTTCTTTTTCTTTTTTTTACACACAAGACAAAAAACAGTAGACAAGACAAACAAAACAAGTATTTAGACACATTCCGGACAAGTTACAACGCACAGGACAAGTCATACTATCAAAGAAAAAAACAACAACCAACAAAGCAAAAACTAACCAACCGAAATAATAATAGTAATAATAATAATGTCTCATTCCCACACTCACACAAATTACACTTATGGTGCTCCTTAAGTGAACTGTTGAACAACAAAAAAAAGTGAATAATTTAACGTTTCCATGTTAGATTTACAAACAAAGTAAAATACAGAATGGCCCAATCCCAAAGTCCGGACTCACGGACTGGTGCGCGTTCTCGCGATTTTCGTAAGGGCTTAGGGTTGTCCCAATGTCGAATTTCAAAGGGGCGTGAGGGTTTGAGTACACACTTACCGAGCCCTTTCCGTGAGTCTGCATAACATGTGATCTCGTGTGAAGTGCTGTCCCAATCCCATTTATACCTATTTGAGCCCATGTGGCCTCACACACTCACTCACTTAGCACCTGAGATCAATTAAGTGAGTCTCTAGTCCTCAGGGCTCTTTGGGATTTGGCCATTGAGTTGAGCAAAGGTAGCGTTGGGCTGATTACAGAGCAGAGTCAAATATTGATTTCCACACAGAGTTAAATTGTACAAAGACATAGAAAAAGCTGACACGCAACCGGAGCACCACGCTCACGCCACGCAGCCAGTGTGTAACCGGCCATAGACTGTGTTAAAATAATGGACGTAGCATCTGTGACGTCAGCCATTGGTTTGTGGACTGTCGTTTTGAAGCTTGGCATGGACAATGGCGCTGCGCTAAGCTAAACGCTAAAAAAAGGGAAAGTCACCGATTTTTTTTTCAACCCCTTCTGCAGCGAGTCATCCAGAGGAGATTTACCGACCGGTAAACGCAGACCTCTGGGTCCTGGCGCCATTCATCTGCATTTACGGCAGAACAGAAAATCTGCAAACTCTCCGCTAAGTTTCCAGCTAACGCTAGCGCTGACTAGACATTTTTTTGCGACCGAAATGTTCAGGGCTGCTCCCTCTTAGTGGATTAGTCGACTAATCGGTCATTTTGGGCTCAGTCAACTTAGATTTCTTTAGTCCATTAGTCATGTTTGATGCTTTTTTCACGCTGAATGACTTATTTCCAAGAAACGTACGAGCACATCTCTGGTAAACACAAGAATTTAAGTGGTGCTTTTGCAGGACTCTTTGCAGATAAACTCAGATTTACAGATCTGTCGATTAAATCGACTAATCGATTAGTTGATGAAATTGAATGAGTGTTAGTCGACTGAGAAGTTCTTCAATCGAGCGCAGCCCTAGAAATGTTCCAATTAACTTTGATGACGCAGTGAGAGGGTCAAAGTTTAAGACGAAAACACGGACAGCACCTAAAAACAGGTTGAGGTCTATTTTAATGTCCACAGTGTTAGCATGGTTAGCATCGCTAAGCCTCTGTCCTGACTGACAGGTCCTAAAGCATCCCCTGCTTTATCGTCTGTTTTAAAATGACCGGGACCATAATTTACTAAATGAACATCGTGCTGTGTTGAAGAAGACTTGAAACTAGCGATTGAGACCATAAACTCATTATGAAAGTGTTAACTGAGGTAATAAATCAAGTGAGAAGTCGACTCATTTTCTCATAGACTTCTATAGAAACAGACTTCTTTTAGGAGCCGGTGGAGTCGCCCCCTGCTGGAAGTTACAGAGAAGTTGGCTTCACTTCTCAGACCAGAAAGCTCGGTCCGTTATTTTTAGTCTGTGGGCACAAACCGACACACCTCACTGAGCTGTATGAAAGGGAACTAAATACTGCATCTTCTTTGACATCCTTTTTATTTATTTTTTTGCACCATCTGGTGTATGTACCAAACAAAATACCTTAATGTAGAAATGAAGACAAATTGAGATATAAGTTGGACTTGTTTTTTGGCTTCATGATAGAATAGAATGTCAGTTAAGGTCCTCACAGGTATAGTACAGTAACGTGTGTGTGTGTGTGTGTGTGTGTGTGTGTGTGTGTGTGTGTGTGTGTGTGTGTATATATATATATGTGTGTGTGTGTGTGTGTGTGTGTGTGTGTGTATGTGTGTGTGTGTGTGTGTGTGTGTGTGTGTGTGTGTGTGTGTGTGTGTGTGTGTGTGTGTGTGTGTGTGTATATATGTGTGTATATATATGTGTGTGTGTGTGTGTGTGTGTGTGTGTGTGTGTGTGTGTGTGTGTGTGTGTGTGTGTGTGTGTGTGTGTGTGTGTGTGTGTGTGTGTGTGTGTGCAGGTGTGGTCCTCTGTTTAACACGGGCTTCCTGAGGCGGATGCTGTCTGCGGCGGTGAAGCACAGCATGGACGACATCCAGCCGCTCGTCAAAACTCTGATCTGCGAGTCCGACTGCACCACCTTCAAGTCTCTCGTCCACGGGCCGCCCGCTCTCACCAACCAGGGTACAACCCCCCCCCCCCTGCCTCTCACCAACCAGGGTACAACCCCCCAGCCCCCACCCGCCTCTCACCAATCAGGGTACAACCCCCCCCAGCCCCCACCCGCCTCTCACCAACCAGGGTACAACCCCCCCCCAGCCCCCACCCGCCTCTCACCAACCAGGGTACAACCCCCCCCCGCCTCTCACCAACCAGGGTACAACACCCCCCCGCCTCTCACCAACCAGGGTACAACACCCCCCCCCCCCCCCCTCTCACCAACCAGGGTACAACACCCCCCCCCAGCGAGGTGATATTAATGGCGATATGATATTCATAGCGATATATTCATGGCGATATGATATTCATGGCGATATATTCATGGCGATATGATATTCATGGCGATATGATATTAATGGCAATATGATATTCATGGCGATATGATATTCATGGCGATATGATATTCATGGCGATATATTCATGGCGATATGATATTCATGGCGATATGATATTCATGGCGATATATTCATGGCGATATGATATTCATGGCGATATATTCATGGCGATATGATATTCATGGCGATATATTAATGGCGATATGATATTAATGGCGATATATTCATGGCGATATGATATTCATGGCGATATGATATTAATGGCGATATGATATTCATGGCGATATGATATTCATGGCGATATGATATTAATGGCGATATGATATTCATGGCGATATGATATTAATGGCGATATGATATTAATGGCGATATGATATTAATGGCGAGGTGAAAGAGGTCACGGTGCTGTTGCCGTTACACTTCCTCTTAGACAAACAGGCACAGCGGAGGTTTCTCTGCCCTGATGACTGACTGACAGGCTGACAAGGCACTTTTATTAATGTTACTCTGAGTGAGCAGTTTTACCAGATATTTTTAACAATGATAACCGTTTTGATTCCCAATTAAGGTGGAAAATAAAAGCTTTGGGTTTAATCTATTTTTGTTGATGTTGAAATGGATTTTAAAACATATGGTATCGAAAAATGTATCGTTAGGAACCGGCATTGAAACTGAGGTATCGAAAGTGGCACCGGATCGAAAGATTCTGAACGATACCCATCCCTACAAATATCTTGTGTTTCCTCTGTGCAGTGGAGTGTGGAGTCGTCATCAAGACGTTGCAGAGCGGAGAGGATTCGGGTCCTGCCGAGCAGTCTGGTGAGTCCGTCACAAAATGCATAGCTTTATTGGCCAAAATGTTAACACTGACGGAAGGAATATGGCTCTGGTTTCAAGTTGCTTTCACTGTTACGCACGGAACAATTCACAGGAAGATAGGACGAAAGTAGAGCTACAAACAAGGACGACAAAGTAAAAAAAAAATACATAAAAATGAACAATGAAAAACCTAAAGGTGGCTAATACAACAGTGTGTGAGGATTGATTTTATTCAAACAACTTACAGGATGACTTACAGGATGATAGAAACTGTTTTTTTTTTTTTTTTTTCAACACGTTTCTGTTTCTTGTACAGCATGGAAAGAATTGTAAATCTACAACATATCGTTAACCAATGTCTTTGCACACAGGAAACGTATCTGTTTAGCCTTGTCTGTACACATGTATGTTTCCCATTGCTTTACTGCACTCAAGCAGTAGTATACTTAATGTTAAACATAACCAATATATACTGATCTGATTACGGCAAAGACAATGTAAAATAGGCTACAGAATATTTCGTTCTGTATTGACACACAAATATATAATTTTATTACATTTATAGATCTGCATTTATGTCAAAACCTACGTCTGTCCTCCAGAGGGCAGCGCAGCTCAACTTCAACAGAGAATTTACAATGAAGAGTTACAGATACAGTGGTGCTCATAAGTTTATGAACCCATGCTAAAGTTGACTAAAAAGAGGAATGAAAAAAAAAATCATCTTTTGGAAATTGATCTTAGTGCCTTAACTGAAAAAAATTGGAAAAATACAACCTTTAAGGACACCAATTATCTTTGTGAAGGAATAATGTATCGTAAATAAATAAATATTCTTCCTTAAATTGAGGGGGCATAAGTAGTCCACCCCTATGTTAAATTATCATAGAGGCAGGCAGATGTTTATTTCATGGATCCAGGATACTATGCATCCTGATAAAGTTCCCTTGGCCTTTGGAATTAAAATAGCCCCCCACATCATCACATACCCTTCACCATATTTTTCATCACATACCCTTCACCATACCCCCACATCATCACATACCCTTCACCATACCCCCACATCATCCCATACCCTTCACCATACCTAGAGATTGGCATGGTTTTATGTCAGTTAGCCTAATAGCTGGTTTGATTTGCATTGAGAGATGATCTTATGGAAAGTACCCCATGCCAATCTCTAGGTATGGTGAAGGGTATGTCATGATGTGGGGGTATGGTGAAGGGTATGTGATGATGTGGGGGTATGGTGAAGGGTATGTGATTATGTGGAGGTATGGTGAAGGGTATGTGATGATGTGGGGGTATGGTGAAGGGTATGTGATGATGGGGGTATGGTGAAGGGTATGTGATGATGTGGGGGTATGGTGAAGGGTATGTGATGATGTGGGGTATGGTGAAGGGTATGTGATGATGTGGGGGTATGGTGAAGGGTATGTGATGACGTGGGGGTATGGTGAAGGGTATGTGATGACGTGGGGGTATGGTGAAGGGTATGTGATGATGTGGGGGTATGGTGAAGGGTATGTGATGATGTGGGGGTATGGTGAAGGGTATGTGATGATGTGGGGGTATGGTGAAGGGTATGTGATGATGTGGGGGTATGGTGGTATGGTATGGGTATGGATGTGGGGGGGCTTTTTTAATTCCAAAGGCCAAGGGAACTTTATCAGGATGCATAGTATCCTGGATCCATGAAATAAACATCTGCCTGCCTCTATGGGAATTTAACATAGGGGTGGACTTACTAATGCCCCCTGTATTTTAAGGAAGAACATTTATTTATTCACGATACATTATTGATTCACAAAGAAAATTGGTGTCCTTAAAGGTTGGATTTTTCCTCATTTTTCTAATTAAGACATGATTTTTTTTTATTCCTCTTTAATATTAATAATACATTTTATTTAAAGGCGCGTTTCTTGGCACTCAAGGCATACATAAGACATTTTCGTCAACTTTAGCATACGAGCACCACTGTAGTTGACAACTAATCAACTTAATGTTTGCAGCTCTGCTTTTAACCCAGTTTGACCAAAAACAACACAAGTTTGTAAAAGATGGAGTCCCTGCTGGGTTCCCTCTCAGTTTAGTTTTTCCTGTCCAGATCTAATGTTCAGTCTCTCTCCAGCGAAGAGGAAGTCGGGAGACGAGTCGGGGAACGTAGTGAAGAAGATGAAGTCCGATGCGTCTCTGGATCACCCGCCCTTCTACTACAGCATCCACCGCCACAGCATCAGAGGCATGAACATGCCCAAGTAAGTCCCCTCCGACCACTCTCAGCTGTTTATATATATATATATATATATATATATATATATATATATATATATATATATATATATATATATATATATCCATCCATCTTCGTCCGCTTATCCGTGTCGGGTCGCTGGGGAGCAGTTCCAGCAGGGGACCCCAAACTTCCCTTTCCCGAGCAACATTAACCAGCTCCGACTGGGGATCCGAGGCGTTCCCAGGCCAGGTTGGAGATATAATCCCTCCACCTAGTCCTGGGTCTTCCCGAGGCCTCCTCCCAGCTGGACGTGCCTGGAACACCTCCCTAGGGAGGCGCCCAGGGGCATCCTTACCAGATGCCCGAACCACCTCAACTGGCTCCTTTCGGACGCAAAGGAGCAGCGGCTCTACTCCGAGCTCCTCACGGATGACTGAGCTTCTCACCCTATCTCTAAGGGAGACGCCAGCCACCCTCCTGAGGAAACCCATTTCAGCCGCTTGTACCCTGGATCTCGTTCTTTCGGTCATGACCCAGCCTTCATGACCATAGGTGAGGGTAGGAACGAAAACTGACCGGTAGATCGAGAGCTTTGCCTTCTGGCTAAGCTCTCTCTTTTTCGTCCACAACGGTGCGATAGATTGAATGCAATACCGCACCCGCTGCGCCCGATTCTCCGACCAATCTCCCGCTCCATTGTCCCCTCACTCGCGAACACAACCCCAAGGTACTTGAACTCCTTCACTTGGGGTAAGGACTCATTCCCTACCTGGAGAAGGCATTCCATCGGTTTCCTGCTGAGAACCATGGCCTCAGATTTAGAGGTGCTGATCCTCATCCCAACCGCTTCTTCACACTCGGTTGCGAACCGATCCAGTCAGTGCTGAAGGTCGCAGGCCGATGATGCCATCAGGACCACATCATCTGCAAAGAGCAGCGATGAGATCCCCAGCCCACCAAACTGCAACCCCTCCCCACCCCGACCACGCCTCGATATCCTGTCCATAAATACTACAAACAGGATTGGTGACAAAGCGCAGCCCTGGCGGAGGCCAACCCTCACCTGAAACGAGTCCGACTTACTACCGAGAACCCGGACACAGCTCTCGCTTTGGTTGTACAGAGATTGGATGGCCCTGAGAAGAGACCCCCTCACCCCATACTCCCGCAGCCCCTCCCACAGTATCTCCCGGGGGACCCGGTCATACGCCTTCTCCAAATCCACAAAACACATGTAGACCGGTTGGGCATACTCCCAGGCTCCCTCCAGGATCCTTGCGAGAGTGAAGAGCTGGTCCGTTGTTCCACGACCAGGACGGAATCCGCATTGTTCCTCCTCACCCGAGGTTCGACTATCGGCCGAACCCTCCTTTCCAGCACCTTGGAGTAGACTTTACCAGGGAGGCTGAGAAGTGTGATACCCCTATAATTGGCACACACCCTCTGGTCCCCCCTTTAAAAGGGGAACCACCACCCCAGTCTGCCACTCCTTTGGCACCGTCCCAGACTTCCACGCAATGTTGAAAAGGCGTGTCAACCAGGACAGCCCCTCCACACCCAGAGCCTTGAGCATTTCTGGACGGATCTCATCAATCCCCGGGCTTTGCCACTGTGTAGTTGTTTGACTACATCAGTGACTTCCGCCTGGGAAATCGGCGACAATCCCCCATTATCCTCCAGCTCTGCCTCTAACATAGAGGGCGATTAGTCGGATTCAGGAGTTCCTCAAAGTGCTCCTTCCACCGCCCCTATTACCTCCTCAGTTGAGGTCAACAGTGTCCCATCCTTACTGTACACAGCTTGGATGGTTCCCCCCCCCTCCTGAGGTGGCGAACAGTTTTCCAGAAGCACTTTGGTGCCGACCGAAAGTCCTTCTCCATGTCTTCTCCAAACTTCTCCCACACCCGCTGCTTTGCCTCTTTCACGGCAGAGGCTGCAGCCCTTCGGGCCCTTCGGTACCCTGCAACTGCCTCCGAGTCCTCCGGGATAACATATCCCGGAAAGACTCCTTCTTCAGTCGGACGGCTTCCCTGACCACCGGTGTCCACCACGGTGTTCGTGGGTTACCGCCCCTTGAGGCACCTAAGACCCTAAGACCACAGCTCCTCGCCGCAGCTTCAGCAATGGAAACTTTGAACATTGTCCACTCGGGTTCAATGCCCCCAGCCTCCACAGGGATGCATTAAAAAGCTCCGCCCGGAGGTGTGAGTTGAAAGTCTGTTGGACAGGGGCCTCCTCCAGACGTTCCCAATTTACCCGCACTACACGTTTGGGCTTACCAGGTCTGTCCAGAGTCTTCCCCACCCTCTGACCCAACTCATCACCAGATGGTGATCGGTTGACAGCTCTGCCCCTCTCTTCACCCGAGTGTCCAAAACATACGGCCTCAGATCAGATGAAACGATTATGAAATCGATCATTGACCTTCGGCCTAGGGTGCTCTGGTACCAGGTACACTTATGAGCATCCCTATGTTCGAACATGGTGTTCGTTATAGACAATCCATGACTAGCACAGAAGTCCAACAACAAACACCCACTCTGGTTTAGATCAGGGAGGCCGTTCCTCCCAATCACGCCCTCCAGGTGTCTCCATCATTGCCCACGTGTGCGTTGAAGTCCCCCAGCAGAACAATGGAGTCCCCCACTGGAGCCCCATGCAGGACTCCAGTCAAGGTCTCCAAGAAGGCCGAATACTCCGAACTCCTGTTTGGTGCATATGCACAAACAACAGTCAGAGTTTTCCCCCACAACCCGCAGGCGAGGGAGGCGACCCTCTCGTCCACCGGGTAAACTCCAACACAGCGGCGCCAGCCGGGGCTTGTGAGTATCCCCACACCCGCCCGGGCGCCTCACACCCTGGGCAACTCCGGAGAAGAAAAGAGTCCACCCCTATCCAGGAGTATGGTTCCAGAACCAAGACTGTGCGTAGAGGTAAGCCCCACCAGATCTAACCGGTAGCGCCCACCTCCCGCACCAGTTCCGGCTCCCTCCCCCACAGAGAGGTGACGTTCCACGTCCCCAGAGCCAGCGTCTGCCGCCCGGGTCTGGTCCGCCGAGGCCCCTGACCTTCACTGCCACCCATGTGGCATCGCACCCGACCCCAACGGTTCCTCCCACAGGTGGTGGGCCCATGGGATGGAGAGGGAGTTGCCACGTAGCTTGTTCGGGCTGTGCCCGGCCGGGCTCCGTGGCAAACCCGCCACCAGGCGCGCCGACGAGCCCGCCCGTCTGGGCCTGGCTCCAGGCGGGGCCCCGGGCTTCCTCCGGGCAGGGTCACTCCATCTCTGCTTAGCTTTTGCATTCGGGTTTTTGAACCATTCTTTGTCTGGCCCCTCACCTGAGACCACTTTGCCTTGGGAGACCCTACCAGGAGCACAAAGCTCCAGACAACACAGCCCTCAGGTTCACAGAGACACACAAACCTCTCCACCACGATAAGGTGATGGTTCACGGAGAGGATATATATATATATATATATATAAAAATCGGCAATTATAAATGCCGATACCGATAGTTTGGAAAATGCATAATATCGGCCGACATATCGGTCGGGCTCGAGCAAACACGTTGGTTTGAGGCTAAACATGAAATGTTTAGACGATAGGAAAAACATAAAGTAACACCAGACTGAAGCTGTAACATTTTAGAGAAATACGAAAGTGTTTAAACTATTTTCTCATTTCATTTCTGTGCAAAAAAGGTTGAACAAGTTTCTCCAGTACCTGACGGAGGCCGGCTTCAGGGTGAGTCGGACTCACTTCGACCCGACGGGCGTTCGAACCGACGCCACGCTGGAGCAGTTTAAGTCCGTCCTCACCAAGTACAGCGTTCCCACGTACGCCAACGCCAGCGCCGAGACCACCCAGTGAGAGAAACCAGAGCAGAAAATCATTCACTCTACAGTTTCTGTGTCACCTGAACAAAGTTCTGACTGCACTGATGTCTGACCCAAAGCCAGCAGCAGCAGCAGCAGAGCCATGCTTAAACTAGAACCAAGTAGAAACTCTTTAATCAAACCAAAACTGGTGAGGATTCACTTTTTGCTAAAACCACACACCAAACTGATCCTGCAGCACGGATGATGTTTCTCTATTTATTTCAGATTTCTCCTTTTTATTTCATTACTTGCTGATTTATTGTCTTTTTTTTTTTCTGTTTGCTCATCCTGTCTTCTAAACGCATATTAAAAATCGGTGTGCGAAGCCTGAATTTCTCTGTGGATCTAATTCTGTAATTCTTCATCAAGTCTGAGAGACCCAGTGATGTATTCAGCTTGAAAACTCAACTCTGACAAGACCCGAGCTGCTATTGCTTCCAGGGGAAGACTCTCCCACCCAGAGTTCTAGCAACCTGATTCATGTAATAAATAATAATAATAATTTTGACTTTATTAATCCTGCAAGGGAAATTAGAATGTTTTCACTCTGTTATTATTATTATTATACACGTTACACACACATGCTCAGTACCTCTACATGCACTAATGGAGAGATGTCAGAGGGAGGGAGCTGCCACTGAGCAGTTTGGGATTCAGTGCCTTGCTCAAGGAGGTGAACTGGCACCTCTCCAGCTATCAGTCCGCCACCATACTTTGGCCCATATGGGGACTTGAACCTCCGGTTACCAACCCAACTCCCTACTGACTGAGTTACTGCCATCCCTGTACTGTAGCGCAGTGAAACGTGCAAAATCTTCCTCTGGGGAAAGAGGCATAGAGTGGAAATATGCCAGTAGGCCTTTCTCAAAGATGTACTTAAAGGTGCTGTAGGTCGGATTGTGAAGATCCAGGACTTAGCCAAAAGATTTTAACATCAACAACTTCTCAGTCCCTCCCCTCCCCACCTCCAAGTATCGCTCGTTTATTAATTAAAAGGGCTTCCCTGGCCGTGAGAGTTTGAAGACAAAGCCAATTTTATCAGAATACAGCATAGAACATCTGCTTAGAAATATATAGGAAATACTGGAGAGGATAGAACAACACTATGTCATTCTGCTAAATTAAACATCACATCCATTATTCATCTAATTTTCACTTTAAACATCAGTCAGTCTGCCACTTTAAATAAAAAAAAAAAATTCCACTGCTGGTTCCATGGTAGCTGAGTTTTGGATAGTCATGAAAACATGAATTGGTCATGTGACAAGGGCTGGGGAAATAGGCAGAACAGGGCAACGTTCATTTGGGGCAAACATTTCGGTAGACCCGCCCCTGCATGTAATGTAAATGTAAATGTAATTATATTATTATATTTTGTTTTGATTGTATACTTGTCCAAGAATATTGAGATGTGATTTGGAAATGGAGTTAGATGGGAATTGCGTTCTCTTCTTCCATAATAGACCTTTTCTCACAGCAGACATGTTGTCATAGTAGGAAAAGCACAGGTGTATTCAAACCCATTACTGATGGCTGCATTCCACTTAGGAGAGACCCTGGTATTAAACCATTACTGATGGCTGCATTCCACTTAGAGGCCCTGGTATTAAACCATTACTGATGGCTGCATTCCACTTAGGAGAGGTCCTGGTATTAAACCATTAATGATGGCTGCATTCGACTTAGGAGAGACCCTGGTATTAAACCATTACTGATGGCTGCATTCCACTTAGGAGAGGTCCTGGTATTAAACCATTAATGATGGCTGCATTCCACTTAGGAGAGACCCTGGTATTAAACCATTACTGATGGCTACATTCCACTTAGGAGAGACCCTGGTATTAAACCATTACTGATGGCTGCATTCCACTTAGGAGAGGTCCTGGTATTGTGCATGCTGACTCACTGAAATATCTTACTGGGACACTTGATGGAACTGAGCCATCGTTAAGGTGATCAATCTCAGCAGTGACAAGTCAAAAGAATGTCTGCTGTGGAAAAGGTCCATCATCAGGGTAAAAAAAAAGTGAGCTGGCTTTTCTGGCTACACGTCACTGAGTGAGAAGAGGAGGGCGTGTCCCTCCCTCCTCCTCCTCCTCCTCCTCTCTCTCTCTCTCTCTCCTCCTTCCCTCAGCTGTAGATCGATGTGACTGTATGTTTGTACCTGAGGACTGAACCCTTCACCTGTGGATCCTCTCCCGGCAGCAGCAGCATCATGGGCAACTCCGCGTCCAGTCTGCTGGATGAAACCAGATCCAACTCCATCAAAGGTAAGACAAAAATCAATTAAAATACATTTCTCACACAAAACATTCACGTTCTGGGAGTGACGCGGCGGCAGCGGCGACGCAGCGCGCACCGCGCTCTTTCGCCCCGCGTCTCTTTTAACGCAAACCGGGCTCTGCTCGGTCTCTATTTCTACAGGAAACTTCCACTGTAGCCCGGTGTTGCCGGGGACGTTAAACGTCAGGCTGTTTGTGATGAGTAGACGTCGGTAGACCAGACCCAGAAGCGCGGTTAGTTTTCTGCGCACGTCGGAGTAAACGTGCGTGATGTCCAGCTGCTTCCTTCCCTGCATGGTTTCTGGGAATATATCGGCGTCTCATTCAAATGTTTGCTTTGACTTGGACGTATCTCTCTCTCTCTCTCTCTCTCTCTCTCTCTCTCTCTCTCTCTCTCTCTCTCTCTCTCTCTCTCTCTCCACCTCTCCACTCAGCCGAGACTTTTCTCCTGGAAAACAAACAGCTGATTACTTCCACCTGATCATGTTTCCAGAGATGTGCGTAGAACCTGTCCGTCTAGTTTCTATCTCGTATATCTTTCCACAGAAATCTTTTCCATTAGACATGAATCCTCCTTCCTCCAGGCAGGCTGTCTGACACAGGGGCGTAGGTTTAGTTTTAACATTGGGGGGGTGTCCTCCCCCATAACACTTTGAGTGTTCTGGTGGCTTTCCTGCAACAGTTTGTGCCTTTTTTTCCGCCTCAGTTTCTGACACAAATGTTTTTTATTCATGCTATAGTAGGTAGTGTGTCTGTGTGTGCGCTTAATGTGTTGTTTATGCGTCCTAATGTGTGTATGCACTTTCACCGGTGTCTACTGTGTGTATGATATGTTTTTCTCATGCCACCAACCTGAAAAATCAAATACGTTTAAAAAAAAAAAAAGTGGCAAAAATGTAGAGAAAAACTAACATAAATAAATTAAAAATATCGACAAAACATTGGAAAAAGTGACAAAAAAAATGGAAAAATGGAAACAAGCTTCAAAACCAGCAGAGAAACGTGACCAAAATATTGGGAAAAGCGACAATAGTGTTGAAAGAGTTGACCATTAGTGTCAAAAAAAGTTTTCATTTTAAATTTGGACCCAGAAAAACAAAAGGGGAAGACATTCAACATTGGTTATTGACTAATCAGATATGCTGCCATAATCCAGAATAACGTTTGTCTTCATTGAATGTGGGTGTTTTATTCAAATTTATAGCATTTGAAGAAAATTAAATAAAAGAACGTAAAAAAAAAAGTGGCAAAAATGTCGCAAAAACTGAAATAAATCGACAAAACATCGGAAAAAGTGACAAAAACATTGGGAAAAGCGACAATAGTGTTGAAAGAGTGAAAACAAAGAGACTCAGGAAGACATTCAACATTGGTTATTGACTAACCAGATATGCTGCCATAATCCAGAATAACTTGTTTGTCATCTTATCGTTATAGTAGTGTGTCTGTGTGTGTGCGCTTAATGTGTTGTTGATGTGTGTCTATGCACTTTCACCTGTGTCTACTGTGTATGAGACTTGTGTTTTCCTCATGCCACCAACCTGCCAGTAGTCCTGATCTGGGGCCTGTTTCACAAAAGCAGAATATAGAAATCCAGGATAACTGATGAAGCGAGGCTTGACCTCGTCTAATCTGTGCATCCTGGCTTGGTGCGTTTCATGAAGGCCGAGTCAGGCTGAGGAGGAGAGACTAGGTTGAGTCAGGCTGAGGAGGAGAGACTAGGCCAGGCTGAGGAGGAGAGACTAGGTCGAGCCAGGCTGAGGAGGAGAGACTAGGCCAGGCTGAGGAGGAGAGACTAGGCCAGGGCTGAGGAGGAGAGACTAGGCCAGGCTGAGGAGGAGAGACTAGGTCGGGTCAGGCTGAGGAGGAGAGACTAGGCCAGGCTGAGGAGGAGAGACTAGGTTGAGTCAGGCTGAGGAGGAGAGACTAGGCCAGGCTGAGGAGGAGAGACTAGGCCGAGCCAGGCTGAGGAGGAGAGACTAGGTCGAGTCAGGCTGAGGAGGAGAGACTAGGTCGAGCCAGGCTGAGGAGGAGAGAGGAGGGTTGAGTCAGGCTGAGGAGGAGAGACTAGGAGCTGAGGAGGAGAGACTAGGTTGAGTCAGGCTGAGGAGGAGAGACTAGGTTGAGTCAGGCTGAGGAGGAGAGACTAGGTTGAGTCAGGCTGAGGAGGAGAGACTAGGAGCTGTTGAGACAGGCTGAGGAGGAGAGACTAGGTTGAGTCAGGCTGAGGAGGAGAGACTAGGAGCTGAGGAGGAGAGACTAGGTTGAGTCAGGCTGAGGAGGAGAGACTAGGTTGAGTCAGGCTGAGGAGGAGAGACTAGGTTGAGCCAGGCTGAGGAGGAGAGACTAGGAGCTGAAGAGGAGGAGAGACTAGGAGCTGAGGAGGAGAGACTAGGTTGAGTCAGGCTGAGGAGGAGAGACTAGGTCGAGCCAGGCTGAGGAGGAGAGACTAGGAGCTGAGGAGGAGAGACTAGGAGCTGAGGAGGAGAGACTAGGAGCTGAGGAGGAGAGACTAGGTCGAGTCAGGCTGAGGAGGAGAGACTAGGAGCTGAGGAGGAGAGACTAGGAGCTGAGGAGGAGAGACTAGGAGCTGAGGAGGAGAGACTAGGTCGAGTCAGGCTGAGGAGGAGAGACTAGGAGCTGAGGAGGAGAGAC
Organism: Perca flavescens; assembly: GCF_004354835.1. Lineage (NCBI taxonomy): Eukaryota > Metazoa > Chordata > Actinopteri > Perciformes > Percidae > Perca > Perca flavescens. The sequence goes on along the minus strand of NC_041339.1, from coordinate 35,633,158 downwards.
TATGAGCTGAGGAGGAGAGACTATGAGCTGAGGAGGAGAGACTATGAGCTGAGGAGGAGAGACTAGGAGCTGAGGAGGAGAGACTAGGAGGCTGAGGAGGAGAGACTAGGAGCTGAGGAGGAGAGACTAGGAGCTGAGGAGGAGAGACTAGGAGCTGAGGAGGAGAGACTAGGAGCTGAGGAGGGAGAGAGCTGAGGGAGAGAGTCAGGCTGAAGGAGATTCAGATAGGAGGAGAGACTAGGTTGAGTCAGGCTGAACTAATTCAGATAGATGCTCGTCCACGGATTTCCTCAAAAGACCGCGAGGTCGATCACAGATTTCCTGATGACAAAATGGAGAACACTCATCGTACATAGACTACTTTATACAGAGAGAGCAGCAGCTTCTTGTGGAAGTATGATGACGTGAAACACATTATTTGAATAAAAAGAAAATAACACGAACGCTGTACTGAAACAGCAGACGATCACGGACCGACTGAATGCGTAAGCAGCCTAAATATAAACATTAACTGACCTCTGCTCTGAATGGAAACCGTCATACTCCTACCATTCAAGGATTAGGCTACTAATCATTAGCACAAATTAACAATTGAACTCTTTGCCTTAAAAGTAAGCAGAAGATATAACTCAGGAAATTTACCATGAAGATCCATTTTCTATAACGCTAGAATATGAAGCGTTTCACTCTGTTCCTCCCTCTCTCTCATTGGCTAAAATATTAATTTCCTGAGTCATATTAACTTCCACTACTCGCTTTGAATGCAAAGTGTACAGGTGTTCGTTTTTGCAAATGACAAGTGACACATTGAATGGTTTCATTTAAGAGCAGTAGTTCATAAATGTATATTTTTAGACTATAGTCTGTCCGCTATTATCTGTCACGCTTTTTTAAAAATTTTTTATAGAGGACGAGTTTCCTTCTCTACATATTATATGCCTTGCTCCCTGGTATATATGGACATAGAAAATAAAGACACTGAAGTAATTGGACTGTAAAATCTAGAAACTATAAAGATAATAAAATTGTAAATTCCGTGCACACTATAAACATGAATGGAGCAGAGTATATTCATCAGTTATTTCCCCCCAGGCAAAATATAAGGTCAAAAACCATGAAGGTGTCCTCTCCCTGTTGTTACATGAATGTACAGTAGCCTACATCACTAGATAGTTACTGGTCCAGTCAACTAAGTCTATAATTTGGGAGGATTGTACAGTTAGGATATGTTCTTAAAATTGTACAATCCTCCCAAATTGTAGTCCCAGTTTACTGGACAACACAAATTGTGTTCTAAGAATGCCAAATACAATGCACATGGAAGCAGAACAAACATGATCCTTATTGTTAAAGAATAAAAAAAGAAATTATAAACTACAATAATTGAAGGTGCATTGGGGAACTATAGAAATGTACAGCATTGTATGTATTGCCCTTAGTAACAGACTTCATTTAAAAATCATTTGAAATTTTATCAGCCTTTTCTAATTATCTCAACAACTGCCATAATATATTCATCAAACTTCTTCATACAGCAATATAACAGTAACAATGAAAAATGTATAATTATAAAAAAAAAAATAATGGTCACACCTTTAAATAATAACAGTACTTAAATGAACAGCAATATGCACCTGTTGTATTTTAATCCAGGCTGATAAGAACAGGGTAAAATCACTGCTGAGTGAACAGAAAAGGTTCCAGGGTTAAATAAATCCTGGCTGGTAGCCTGGTCAGGAGCAGGCTAGCTGTTAGCCTGGCTGTTAGCCTGATCAGGACCAGGCTAGCTGCACAGAATAAATCTCCATGGTGACTTATGTGCCTCTGCTTTCGTGAAACCGAGTCAAGGCTAAATTCATCCTGGATAACCAGGAAATCCCGGCTTAATCCCTTATCTTGGTTTTGTGAAACAGGCCCCTGGAATAGTGGTTGTGTCATTATAATTGTCTATGCCTTTATGTATTTATTGTTTTTTGTGTATTTGTTGTGTTGCTGTAGTGTATCTGTTGTTTTAGGCCATCAACCTGCTATAGGGACAGCAGATGAAAATTAGCCTGTATGGCTAAATCTGGCACGTTTACATGTCGGACTCTGTACTCGTGTTGATTAATGTGCGTTCTCCCTTTTTTAAATAAAAATAAAATCAAAATTATTCACCTCCTGTATATTGTTCAAAACTTTCTGCGTAGTCCAAACATCGCACGTCTTTCAGGACGTTTTCTTCAGGAATCTCCTACGTTTAAATCTTTATAAAAGACGAGAAATCCTAGCTTTGTTCATTCACACTCCTCTCGTGTTTCTTTAACCCCCAAAGTACATGTACTGCAGTACTGTACTGTAGTACAACTGCTGAGGTACTTGTACTTTACTTGAGTCTTTTCTTTTCATTCAGAGAAAAATATTGTACATTTTTCTCCATTCCTCTGTTCCAGCTTTAGTTACTAGTTACTTTAGTTACTCCACTACATTCATCTGTTCCAGCTTTAGTTACTAGTTACTTAGTTACTCCGCTACATAATGGCGCGGGACCCCCCCCCCCTTTGTCTACGCCTATGGCCTGACAGAGAATAAACCCAGGAGAGGATTTCATGCTGCTGATGTCAGTGTTTTACAGCTTTCAGGGCTGATCAGGTCACTCCTGCCTTTCCAGTCCCGCAGGGGAAAAGAAAAGGAAGATGTGAGAGAGAGTGAGTGAGTGCCGAGACCTGTTTCTTCCCCCCCCCGTTTTGTCTTGTCTTCTGTCTCCTCTTCCTGTTCTGGGTGTGTCTCTGAGTGGAGGTGTGGAGAGGACAAAAGGTGCTTCTTCTGTTTTTCCTTTAGTATGAGAATGCCAAGCAGAGTACAACAGCCAGGTGTTTTATGCAGGGATGCATGTGCCGAAATGAAGAGAGCCGAGTCAGAAATGTTTGAGCAGAAAGTTCCTTTTAAAGAAGTTGATAATGTTGCTGTTTGATCTGTGATGACGAATCGGGAGGATGTTTGGTAACCAAATAACGATTATCTTCATTGTTGAGAATTTTCTGGATGAATGGTGAAAAATATCTTATCAGTTTCCCAAAAAGCCCAAGACGATGTCCTCAAATGTCTCGTTTTGTCCACAACTCAAAAGATTTTCAGTTTCCTGTCCCAGAGGAGACAAGACACTAGAACAATAATCACATTTAACAAGCTGACATCAGAGAATTTAGACTTTACGTGCAGTGCCGATTAGTTTACTATTATTATTATTATTATTATTATTATTATTATTATTATTAGTTACTGTTATCTAAGGCTGTGCTCGATTGAAGAAATTCTTAGTCGACTAACACTCATTCAACTGTATCGACTAATCGATTAGTTGATTTAATCGACAGATCTGTAAATCTGAGTTTCTCTGCAAAGAGTCACGCAAAAGCACCACTTTAATTCTTGTGTTTACCAGAGATGTGCTCGTACGTTTCTTGGAAATAAGTCATTCAGCATTAAAAAAAGCATCAAACATGACTAATGGACTAAAGAAATCTAAGTTGACTAAGACCAAAACGACCGATTAGTCCACTAATCCACTAAGAGGGAGCAGCCCTAGTGTTATCCCCCCTCTCCATGTGACTACCTAAAACCATAAAAAGTGTAATTGCAAAAGAACATCTAAAAGAAAACGCTGACTGAGACAGCTGGGACCTCCTTGTATTTAATAGGCACTTAGAAAGGAATCATAAAATCATAATTTGTTTTCTGTGGGTGTTTTTTATGGTAATGGAGATCTTTCAGATCAGTTTTAGGAGTGTAGAGCTGGACAATATATCAATATTATATCGATATTTCTAGTTTAAGACCGACCCAGTTGTCAATTTCCCGTCCAGCTCCCACTTCGTTTAAATAGCAAATGCACCTGCACCCATCTGTGGCCCATGGTCTTACAGGGAGGTGCGTTCAGGTGCATTCTGGGCGTGCTGGTCTTACAGGGAGGTGTTTCAGGGTAGGGGTGGGAAATATTGATAAAATGAATATCTCTATTTTTTTTCAATATCGATATTCAGACGATATTTTTGAAATCCTTCTAGAAGTTAAAAGAAGCCCTGTTCGGAGGCTATTTCAGTGGTTCTCTTGGGAAAATGTACAAGCAAGATGAAATCATAACCATAAACAAAGGGCTCTGTTCTGTAACATATTGCACACAACCATGTCCTTATTGGAAGCAGTCCTGGAGCTGGGACAGGACCGGGTCAGACTAGGTTCTGATAGTCCTACTACTGGGCTGTATAGTCCTTCTGACCAGGATGTATGCTGGGATCAGGAGTTGGATGTGATCTGACTGGCCCAGGTGAGGGAGAGGAGCAGTTCTGTGTGCTTTCTTGATGTTAGAGTAACATGGTCTAGTGTCTTCTTCCCTCTAGTAACACAATCTACATGCTGGGAGAAAGCTGGAGGGGAACAGACTTTAAGGACACCTTGTTAAAGTCACCAGTATCCCGTATCCAGGTGATCGCGCTGCAGTTTGTTCACTACGGTTAGCAGTGAACCAAACTTGTGCTAACGTTAGCATCGGGGGCTATGTAGAAGGCAGTGTGCTGTTTTCGCAGTAAATAAAATGGTCCGTATATTACCGACAGGGCTCCAGGTCAGGTGAGCCGTACTGGGCAACGATCCTGCAGTTGGTACTCCATTCATTACGCACAAAAATGCAGTCCTCCGCCTCTGGTCGTGCCGGAGTTATTTTCTCATTCTGCCGGTAGATAGTTAGCTCGGCGTGCTAGCGCCGACAACAACCTGGAGGGCTCGGTCAGGCTATTTCCTCCGGGACGTTATGAGCCGCCTGGAAGGCTCTCGTAACGGCTGTGTTGTATCGTGGTCCTGTATTGATTAGTTCAGTGTGGCTGTACTTGTATAAATATACACCGACAGGAGAGCCGCTGCACAATCGCGCGCCGCCATCTTTGTTGACATGAGTGAACGTCATAACACACAGGTAAGAAGTAGTAGCAGCTTACTCTCGTGCGGGACGATCGTGATTTTGTACAAAAAATACAGTCAAACAAACCCCTACACTATTAAAATCGCTACATATAATTGTTTAGAAGGTTATAGTGTGCGTTATTTGTTTTCTCTTTAACTTCCTTAAGCTCTTTTCATGTTTGGGGGGTCGGATTGTACAAATTATGAAATATTCGATATCCCAATTTTGCATATCGTCCAGACAACAATTTGGATATTATCGTCTAAACGATATATTGCCCACCTCTAATTCAGGGCGTGCTGGTCTTATAGGGCGGTGTGTTCAGGTGCATTCTGGCGTGCTGGTCTTACAGGGAGGTGTGTTCAGGTGCATTCTGGGCGTGCTGGTCTTACAGGGAGGTGTGTTCAGGTGCATTCTGGCGTGCTGGTCTTACAGGGAGGTGTGTTCAGGTGCATTCTGGGCGTGCTGGTCTTACAGGGAGGTGTGTTCAGGTGCATTCTGGGCATGCTGGTCTTACAGGGAGGTGTGTTCAGGTGCATTCTGGCGTGCTGGTCTTACAGGGAGGTGTGTTCAGGTAGATTCAGGGCGTGCTGGTCTTACAGGGAGGTGTGTTCAGGTGCATTCTGGGCGTGCTGGTCTTACAGGGAGGTGTGTTCAGGTGCATTCTGGGCGTGCTGGTCTTACAGGGAGGTCTGTTCAGGTGCATTCTGGGCGTGCTGGTCTTACAGGGAGGTGTGTTCAGGTGCATTCTGGGCGTGCTGGTCTTACAGGGAGGTGTGTTCAGGTGCATTCTGGGCGTGCTGGTCTTACAGGGAGGTGTGTTCAGGTGCATTCTGGGCGTGCTGGTCTTACAGGGAGGTCTGTTCAGGTGCATTCTGGGCGTGCTGGTCTTACAGGGAGGTCTGTTCAGGTGCATTCTGGGCGTGCTGGTCTTACAGGGAGGTGTGTTCAGGTGCATTCTGGGCGTGCTGGTCTTACAGGGAGGTGTGTTCACAGTGAATGCGTCCGTATCAAGCACAGGTCCGGTGTTGTGACAAAGACCAAGCAATATAAATTCCATTATGACACAATTTCATATGATCAACCACAATAACCTGGAGGACATCATACAACAATTAAAAACCTCCTCCTGTTGCCTCGATATTTTACCAACAAATGTTTTTAAAAATGTTTTAAACTGTTTGGCTTCAGATCTCCTACATATTAGAAACACATCTCTTTTTACAGGTACTTTTCCAAAGGCCCTAAAAACTGCAGTCATCAAGCCTCTTTTAAAAAAGAAAAATCTAGATACATCACTACTGAGTAATTATTGGCCAATATCAAACCTACCATTTTTAAGCAAAATCATTGAAAAATTGTTTTTTTCGACAGCTTACCCAATTTCTATTTGTAAACAACAGTTTTGATGCTTTCCAATCAGGTTTCCGACCACACCACAGCACTGAGACGGCCCTTGTAAAAGTTTTTAATGACATCCACTCTAACACAGACAGTGGCAAAACCTCATTCTTGGTGTTACTTGATCTTAGTGCGGCATTTGACACGGTCGACCATGACATATTACTAGATCGACTGAAAAACTGGGTTGGCCTTTCAGGATCAGTTCTTAACTGGTTTGAATCGTATCTAAAGAACAGAGACTACTTTGTGTCTATAGGCGATTATGTATCTGAGCGTAAAATTATGAAATGTGGAGTTCCCCAAGGTTCAATACTGGGACCTCTCTTATTCAACATCTACATTCTTCCACTGGCTCAGATTATGGAAAACAACAAAATAAATCACCATAGCTATGCTGAGGACACACAACTTTATATAACTTTAACGCCAGGGGACTATAGTCCTATAAGAAAACTGACAAATTGCATTGAACAAATCAACAACTGGATCAGCCAGAATTTTCTTAAATTAAATGAAGAAAAAACTGAGGTGATTGTTTTTGGAGCAAAAGAAGAGAAACTGAAAGTCAGTGCACAGCTTCAAATGGCCCTGTTAAAAACAACAGACAAAGCAAAAAATCTTGGTGTTGTCATGGACTCGGACTTGAATTTTAACAGTCATATTAAAACAATAATAAAATCAGCCTATTACCATCTTAAGAATATATCAGGAATTAGAGGACTTATGTCTCAGCAGAATTTGGAAAAACTGGTCCATGCTTTTATTTTTAGTAGACTTGACTACTTCCATCCCTACAGGTCTGCCTAAAAAACTAATTAGACAGCTGCAGCTGATTCAAAATTCTGCAGCAAGAGTTCTCACTAGGACAAAAAAAGTGGATCATATCACTCCAGTTCTAAAGTCTTTACATTGGCTTCCTGTGCCTCAGAGAATTGATTTCAAAATACTTATGCTGGTTTATAAATCCCTAAATGGCTTAGGACCAAAATATATCTCAGATCTAATAGTGCTTTATGAACCAGCCAGACCTCTCAGGTCGTCTGGAACAGGTTTGCTCGTGGTCCCCAGAGTCAGAACTAAACAGGGAGAAGCAGCATTTAGTTTTTATGCCCCGAATATCTGGAACAAAATACCAGAAAACTGCAGGTCTGCCCCAACTCTCAGCTCTTTCAAATCAAGGCTGAAGACCTTACTTTTTGATAATGCTTTTTGTTAATTCTTTTTTTTTTTTTTATGTATCTTAAATGGTTTTAAATTTGTATTCATTACTATTTTTATTCTTATTGATTGATGATTTATGTGAAGTACTTTGAGTTGCCTTGTGCTGAAATGTGCTATATAAATAAAATTGCCTTACCTTGCCTTGCCTTCAGGTGCATTCTGGGCATGCCGGTTTTACAGGGAGGTGTGTTCAGGTGCATTCTGGGCATGCCGGTCTTACAGGGAGGTGTGTTCAGGTGCATTCTGGGCATGCCGGTCTTACAGGGAGGTGTGTTCAGGTGCATTCTGGGCATGCCGGTCTTACAGGGAGATGTGTTCAGGTGCATTCTGCGAGTATTGCTATCTTGAGGCAGCGGGAAGTGATGGCACCATTGACCAACAAAAACCTGGTCTAAAGTCAGTAACGCAGCATTTCGTTGTTATTTTAACAGAGCATTAGTAAAATGCTCCTAGGCTCGTGCACACTATGCTTGTTACACACACAGGGACACGCACATGATGAGTCCAGCAGCAGGTGTGGCTGGGTCGAGGCCATTCTGGCTTCTCGGGTCACTTCCACAACGGACGGGGTCAATGCTCGGGACAAACCACGCTGTTGTCCACTAACAAACCAAAAGGTGAAAAGTTCGAGGGAGCGGAGAAAAGGTGAAACAAAAGACCACAAAGACACACAATGATTTTTAAAATGCAGAATAATCTGGTGTCCTTTTTTAGATATGATTGTACTGAAGATCGACCGTGAAAACGATGTCTTTTCATTGTCCCACTCCTCTCCGTCGGAGTAAATGATGTTAAGGAGTAGCATCACTGCACCATGGACGAAGAAGAATTTCTGGACAGGGCTGCAACTGCGGATTATTATTTTCTGGATGAATGGATGAGTTTTTTTTGGTCTAAAATGGTGAAATATGTGGATCAGTGTTTCCCAAAATTCCCAAGGTGACGTCCTAAAATGTCTTGTTCTGTCCACAACTCAAAGATATTCACTTTACTGTCACAGAGGAGAGAAGACACTAGAACAATATTTACATTTAACAGGCTGGAGTCAGAGAATTTTTACTTGTTTTTTCCTTAGAGGAGGAAGAAGGAGGAAGGTGGAGGGAGAAGGACTCATTTGAATTAATGACTAAAACCAAAACCGTTTGAATTAATAGGACCAATCTTCAATCCACAAACTGATTAATCAGGTTTCTTTCATACGTCTGTCTGTGTATGTTTTGTTTTGGATGGATTTTTCCTGCCCTTTCCTTCAGTCATCCGAAAAATCCAGAAAATATGGCCGTTGTTGTGGAAAAAATTGTCTTCTTCTGAATTCTCTTCTAACAAAAACACGGTCCGTCTCTGATTTATTTTCTGTATTAACTCTTGTGTTTTCTTCCCATCGACCAAGCATGTTTTTGTGGGTCAAAATTTAAAATTAAGACTTTATGGTCATCTTTTTTTGACACTTTTCCCAATGCTTTTGTCACTTTTTTCGACATTTCTGTCACTTTTTTCCAAGTTTTTTTTGGTCACTTTTTCCGATGTTTTTATTGATTGTTGATCTGGGCTTTTTGGCATATTTAGTTTTTTTCCCCACGTCTCTTTAAAGGAGTGATAGAATGATTATATAGGGTATTTCACACTGTTCCCACAGTATACAGTAACCGACAAACCTCGACAAAAATCCCGTTAGCCTGCTGAGCTTCTGCTGAACTGCGACACACAGTCGGACAAAATTTGCAGTTAGCCATACATTTTCGTTAAACGGCCCATATCCACATAGTTGATTTCTCGCATAAAAAAGTCTCAGAAGTGAATCCTCTGGAGATCTGGGTGACCTCACTAGAGTCAGAAGACTAAGCTGACCTCAGGTCAGTTGTGTAGCCTATGCAAATGTTGGGGCGTGACAAAGACTAGAGACTAGAGCCAGATGAGGAGGAGTTGACGTCAACTTTTAGCTTTGTTGAGATTCACCCGTTTTCAGCAGCAGTTTCAAATAGTGAGATTTGCAGAGGAAAGAGGTGTCAGTGGGATTTTTAGGTTCTATGTATGTCCTATTTACCCACCAAACTGTCATTTTTTAACTATGACAAGGTAAAATCGGTTTTGCATTCTATCACCCCTTTAAGCTTCTTCTGACATGTTTGTCACTTTTTTCAATGTTCTCTTTTTGCAATCTTTTTTTCAAATCCTATAAAATTGAATTCAACACCCAAATTCAATGAATGTAGTGAACTGATCCTCTATTTTATTGGGAAGAGCGTTGTATGGAACCATCTACTTTATTGCTCTTTACAATTAAAGGTTAAAGAAAACCCCCAAAAATGGGTCAGATTTGACCCGAGGACAACCGAAGGGTTAAAGTGAGGAGAGAACGAGGCAGATCCAGAATGTGATTCAAATTAAATCTGCAGCTCTTACTTTTAAACGCATGATAATGAAGTTGGGGAGGCAATATTTCACTAATTGCTCCAACATGTCGGGCTTCAGGGATTCTCAGGGGATTTTTCTTTTTTTCCACACTTAAATCTAACGGCCGCAGCGACAGAGTCTGTGAGCCGAAGTTCGGTTGTGAGGCTTCCAACGTGTGGATCCCTCGTAAAGAAGTACATGAAACCCCTGGTATAGACGGTGTACTGCACAGTGACGATGGTTCTGAGCATCTTTCAACATCTGGCTGAGCGGTGACTCATGTCAGCCCAAACGGAGAAGCTGGACAGGGTTCAACATCTGTTCTGCTGCAGAGTTTCTGCATTACTCAACAGTTTGAGCTGTTTCCTTTTAGACCTCCTTTTGGCTCCTCTCATCATGACCGCTCGAGACTTTTTCCCCCCCAAAAAAACGCTCCCAGAGGTTGTTTTTGTTCATGCGGCATATGACTCATATTTAGGTTTCTAGAGGCGGCGCCCTCTAGTGGTCGTAGTAGTTCTGACGGGAGCAAAACCTCCTATGGAGCCATTTTGACGCTACAAAGCGATCACCTCCCGTTAGCATCCCATTGACTCCCATTCATTTTGACGTCACTTTGACAGCGAATAACTTTACATCTGAAGCGTTTAAAGACTCTATTTGTCCGTTGTTTATTTCTAAAGAAACACGACAATGTATAAAAGGCTCCATTACCTTGTACCTCACGTTATGGCTCCTTAGCAGATGATTTTATAAAAAATAGGCTAACGATTGGGTCATAACCACGAGACTTACTGTCACACAGTAGAGGAATTACCGTATAGTACAGGAGAAGCTCACAGGCAGTTTGGACTTCCATTAGCTTTTTAGGTTTAATTACTAATGTTAACTAGCATGTTAGTGATCAGTAATTAGCCTGTGTCTATGTTATCTCCTTACATATACCTACACTCTCCGTCTCTGTAAGATTGGGAATGATTGAGATTTCTCTCGGCACAGCTACCAGAAGACTTTCAGACAGGTTGCTCACGTCACATCCACGTCTTCAAGCTCAGTTGGAGGCTGCTCAGTAAAGCAAGAGATCACCGGAAAAGAGACGTCTAATATCCTTCACTGGTCTCCGTCCAGAGACACGGGGTCTGGGGGTCCATTATATATACTGTATATGGGAAATATAAGAGAGCCAAATGTCCTGGTAAGGAGGCAGGTAGGCGATATTACAAATCCCACAATGGCCACGCTAAGACCCGCCCTTCAGTAGCATTTATTGGTCAGGTGTCCATGAGAACGCAAGGTAACGTAACCCCATTGGTTCAGGTCCTATCCCCTGACCAATCGGCTGTCCTAACCTTAACCGCTTGATGTCAAATGCCTAACCCCAACCAATCGAGCTGCTTTGTAGGGCGGGTCTTGGCGTGGCCATAGTGGGATTAGTAATTTTGCGGGCAGGTGGGGGGGGGGGGATAGATGGGTCAAACAAACGAAGGTCTTTCACCCAGGAGAACGGGGCCTATGTCCCGTTTGAAAAGAAAAGGAAACAGTTTTTTTAACTTACGTTCAGGGTCACATGTGTAACCTTCAGGAAGTGAAGTAACGTCTGATTTGAACCCAAACCAACATCTTTTACTTAACTTAAGTAGTTTCTGTGCATAAATATAACCACACTGTGACCGTTTCACAAAACTAACAACGTTTTTAAAACGGCGAACGTTACGTTCTCTGGTTTAGATATGAGCAAGTATTTCCTGACACTAGTTAGTCTATAAAAAGCTCCTGTGGGTAGCACTAATGATGATGGAACCGGTTCCTACGCAAACAGTAGGAATCGGACCGGATTAGAACGCACATTTTGGTTCCACATTTTGGTTCCACGTAATGTGTCGATTGAAATATATTTTCCCTCTGTTGCTCCGAAACGGACGTAAAAATATCACACTTTCTCTGTAGTCTACCGTTAGCTAGCTACCGTAAATGTAGGCTACTTTTAAAATGCCATATTTTCCCCTCTGGGCTCACCAAAACGGACGTAAAAGCACATAAACCATTCACTGCACGTGATCGCTAGTAAACATATTACTAGAGATGCACTGATAGAGCGGCCGGTGACCGGAATTGATATGTGGGGTCTCCTCTAGATGTAGATAGGTGGGGTCTCCCCTAGCTGTAGATAGGTGGGGTCAGCTGTAGATAGGTGGGGTCTCCCGTAGCTGTAGATAGGTGGGGTCTCCTCTAGCTGTAGATAGGTGGGGTCTCCCCTAGCTGTAGATAGGTGGGGTCTCCTCTAGCTTTAGATAGGTGGGGTCTCCCCTAGCTGTAGATAGGTGGGGTCTCCCGTAGCTGTAGATAGGTGGGGTCTCCCCTAGCTGTAGATAGGTGGGGTCTCCTCTAGCTGTAGATAGGTGGGGTCTCCCCTAGCTGTAGATAGGTGGGGTCTCCTCTAGCTGTAGATAGGTGGGGTCTCCCCTAGCAGTAGATAGGTGGGGTCTCCCCTAGCTGTAGATAGGTGGGGTCTCCCCTAGCTGTAGATAGGTGGGGTCAGCTGTAGATAGGTGGGGTCTCCCCTAGCTGTAGATAGGTGGGGTCTCCTCTAGCTGTAGATAGGTGGGGTCTCCCCTAGCTGTAGATAGGTGGGGTCTCCCGTAGCTGTAGATAGGTGGGGTCTCCCCTAGCTGTAGATAGGTGGGGTCTCCTCTAGCTGTAGATAGGTGGGGTCTCCTCTAGCTGTAGATAGGTGGGGTCTCCCGTAGCTGTAGATAGGTGGGGTCTCCTCTAGCTGTAGATAGGTGGGGTCTCCCCTAGCAGTAGATAGGTGGGGTCTCCCCTAGCTGTAGATAGGTGGGGTCTCCTCTAGCTTTAGATAGGTGGGGTCTCCCCTAGCTGTAGATAGGTGGGGTCAGCTGTAGATAGGTGGGGTCTCCCGTAGCTGTAGATAGGTGGGGTCTCCCCTAGCTGTAGATAGGTGGGGTCTCCTCTAGCTGTAGATAGGTGGGGTCTCCCCTAGCAGTAGATAGGTGGGGTCTCCCCTAGCTGTAGATAGGTGGGGTCTCCCGTAGCTGTAGATAGGTGGGGTCTCCCCTAGCTGTAGATAGGTGGGGTCTCCTCTAGCTGTAGATAGGTGGGGTCTCCCCTAGCTGTAGATAGGTGGGGTCTCCCGTAGCTGTAGATAGGTGGGGTCTCCTCCCGTGGGGACTTCTGTCCTTTTCATACTAATCACTATGGCTACGCAATAGCAAGATAATGTAGGTCAATGTACGCCAAACAGTGTGGAAAAACACTTTTAAAAAGCAAGTATGCGTCTTTATAACACGCAAGTAATGCCATACGAATTGGCGTGTCCTACATACGCCATTTCAGGAGATCAGTCTGGATCTGGACAGGATGACCAGGTTAAACTAGTGTTGTAATCAGGTCTGCCTTTCTGCTGCTTTCAGTATTCTGCCTAAATACAACAAATAGCTTGTTGGAAAACAAAAACTGCGAAGAAATGATTGAAAATTGAATATTTAACTGAACAAAACAAGGTTAAAAGTGCATTTTTTTTTTCTTTCTCTTTCAACTAACAAAAGAAATCCCTTTTGTGTGTTTCGCAAAGTCACAGATCTTTGCGTTGTGTTTATTGCCCAAGTTGATATGGTGATGACGATTAAAAAATAACGATTTATTATGCAGCCCTGCTGGTGTTTTGGGTCCTTTACTGGAATAAAACTGTGACTGTGTTTGCAAGTCTCCCAAATGGCTCCAAAGGAAAAACTCTTCGCTCAGTGCAGGATTACGTCATCCGTTCAGACCGAAACTACGCCATCATTGTGTGTGTGTGTGTGTGTGTGTGTGTGTGTGTGTGTGTGTGTGTGTGTGTGTGTGTGTGTGTGTGTGTGTGTGTGTGTGTGTGTGTGTGTGTGTGTGTGTGTGTGTGTGTGTGGCTGCAGTTCTGTGTCACTCCAGCTGCCATTACACAACCCCTCAGATATTCTGTGAGAGACTGTGAGACACTTTTATTCCTTTTTAAAATCTGCTCGTCACAAAGAGAGGAAGCTGCTGCTGCTCTCTGCTGGAAATCCACCTGTCGATTCGGGGTCAGCCCTATGTTCCCACATTTCTACGATTTTTTTTTCTTTTAAATTAAGCCCTATGTTCCCACAGCTCTGTAGTCCATTGCTACTGGATAATAGGTTGGGTGTAATTGGCTACCATATTGGGAGAAAGGGGGATACAATCTGATACAAATTTATGAAAAAGGAAATGTGGGAACATAGGGCATAATTTTGGAAAATAAATCTTAGAAATCTGGGAACAAAGGGCCTAATTTTGGAGAAATTTTTTTTTAGAAATGTGGGAACATTGGCACGCTCCAGTTGTTTTACTCCAACACAACGCTAATACATCTGCTATCAAAGCAACGTTTGCCAGCGATGCTAATCTATGATCTTTTTTTAGAGGTCTTAATTGGATTCATTTTTTAACTTTGGGGCAGATCCAGGATAGCTGTTTCCCCCGCCCTGCTTCTAGTCTTTATGCTAAGCTAAGCTAACCACATCCTTACTCCAGCTGTGTACTGAACACATTTCAGGGTTTTTAGGGTTAAACGATTGGACGAATCGGCGTAACTTTTGGATATTATTGAACATGCGTTACATTCCAGCTGTTGCCAAATGAGTTGCTACAAAGCTCCACACAACTCTCTCTGGATTTCTCAGTATGACTATGTTCAGAAGATTGTGGTGTCCGGTGACTTTCCCGTGCAAAAACTCGAGTGAAGATAATGACCTCTTCTGAAGAGTCCATCAGGTTGTTTTTTTTAATCCTGCGTGTCCTCCTTGGCTACTACTTTTCTCCTCAACTTCTCCCGGGACATGATCTCCTCTTCCTGGCTTGAAAGCCCTGTGTTTTAGGAGCCAAACATCCCCCCCCGACCTCCTCCCTACGAGGATTTTCAAGCTCTTATACAGCGACAGTCAATGTGCTGCTGACAGTAATAAATACGTGGAACACAAACCAATTACAGTGCTTTACTTTTCAGACCTATACGTACGAATGGTTCCTGAGAGCAGCCTGTAATTTTGTGCTTTAAGCTCAGTTCAGATGGAGGTTTTTTTCAGACTTACAGCTGAATATTCACGTCTGCGTGCAGCTTTGTTTGAGTGCAAACACGAGGAAGGGAGGCAGAACGAGAAACACAAACGGAGACCTTGACATTCTTACTCTTCATCCAGGTGTGCTGGTATGTGAGCGTCAAACAGGCTCGGCAGATCGCTAAAGTCACAAACTGACGAGTGAGTTTATTATTGTTTTGGAAAAGCTCTGGCGTGGAGAGGAGACGCCCGTTTGAATCAGAATCAAGTTTATTGGCCACGTATACTTACATACACAAGGACTTTGACTTCATTAGGTGTTAACTCTCTATATACATTCAACAAATAGACATGTAGTCGTAACATACTGTACAATAGAGACAACAATATACATATAGGCACTTATCAACATAACATACAAAAATACAAATCTACAAATAAGACATAATATCCAGTGCACATGGAGTGGGATGTAAAGTGCAAAAAGTAATAGTGCAAAGTAGTGTGCAATATGCATATTGGAATGATAAGCATGTAATGTGTAGGGAAGTGGGTGAGTGGCCAAAGTGGGGATGACCCCACATCTGAAGCAGCTTCTCGATCAATCAGGGTGTGTGTGAGAGGTCTGTAGCCGAGAGACTGCCAGTGAAACCTATCGGCTCGGTGACAAATGCTTATCGAAGGGACCTTTTTTCCGAGCGCAGCTCTCTGTCTTTGACCGTTCCCCGTCTTTGTGTGATCTCGGCGCAAACGAGACGCGCAGAGCGAAGCATCCGTTACTCTGAGAGAAGAATCCCTGGAAAGAAAAAACCTTCTTTAACAACAGCTTTAACATCAGTTATAGGTCCACAGATTTGGACTACCTTTCCATCTGATATCAAATCATTAACTGGTCACAGAGCTTGTGATACTAAGGTAAAACTATGGCTCAAACAGGCAAATTTGCGAACACTAAGTCACACGTTTGATTCAGCATATTCTTAGTTGTTATTTTAGTAAATGTCTTTACTTCTTATCCTTAGTTACACAAGTCTGCCTATCTGTGTTTGTTTTACTGTTTTTAATGTATTTATGTGACCGTTTGCTTTAATTGTCAGCTTTTAACCATCTAGGTTGCTGCCGTCTTTATGCATTTATGGCGCTTACACGCTGCGGCTCGGGCTCGGCCTCGGCCTCTGCGCCCCGTCCGGCGTATTCTGTCCATCGTCATAGCGCCGCCGCAGGAAAGGTATTTATATTCTTCAAGCAAGGACCTTCATAGCAAATTTACTAAAAGAGCATTCAGAAGATATCTTTAGAAAGAAGACACAACTGAACACTGTTTGAATTTCTACAATCCTCAAACACACAGACACACACAGACAGACACAGACACACACACCTACACAGACAGACACACACACCCACACAGACAGACACACACACACACACACACCCACACAGACAGACAGACACACACACACACACACACACCTACACAGACAGACACACACACCTACACAGACAGACACACACACCCACACAGACAGACACACACACACACACACCCACACAGACAGACACACACACACACACACACACACAGGCAGACAGACAGACACACACACACACACACACACACACACCTACACAGACAGACACACACACCTACACAGACAGACACACACCCACACAGACAGACACACACACACACACACACCCACACAGACAGACACACACACACACACACACCACACAGACAGACACACACACACACACACACACACCTACACAGACAGACACACACACCTACACAGACAGACACACACACACACACACACACCACACAGACAGACACACACACACACAGACAGACAGACACACACACACACACACACACACACACACACACACACACCTACACAGACAGACACACACACCCACACAGACAGACACACACACACACACACACACACACACACAGACACACAAACCTACACAGACACACACACACACACACACACACACACACACACACACACACACACACACTGCAAAGAACCCCTCTGAGCAACAACATAATGCTCATACATTTACAAAGTAACATTATTTAAAGGCATTTTATTGATCTTTTTGTACTTTTAATAATAATAATAGTAATGTAATAATGTAATAATGTATACTTTATTAATCCTGCAAGGGGAAATTACAATGTTCTTTATAAAACACTTGACTTGACGGGTGGATGTTTAGCCGAGAACGATACTTCAAACTGTTGTAAAGATGTCAGACAGTGTTACTGTGTTGTTTTGCATATTTCTTCTCTTAGTCATCGTGTGTGTTTGCATGTTTGTGTATGTGTGTGTGTGTGTGTGTGTGTGTGTGTGTTTTTGCATGTTTGTGTGTGTGTGTGTGTATGTGACATGTGCATACCAAGCGGAAACCTCCCGGCGCTGAGAAATGAAGCCAGTGGTAGAAGTGCCAAAAACTGCAGATGGCCAAGTTGGCTCCAAAAGGGAGTCAATCCCCATAAACCCCCCATGTTAAAATGCCCAACTTTACAGCAGAATTAAACCTGTTTACAGCCTGGTCTATAGCAAAGTCCCCCCTCCCCCACCTCAAAGCCACCAGACTCCTGGACTTGCTGCTCTACTCTCTGCTCTGCTTCCTCTATCACTTTGTTTGTTTTGTTACTTCCATTTAGTACATCCGTGGAAATGGCCATTGCAGTTTTTCCCCTCGCCAAAATGTCGCCTGACTTTGGAGCGTTATTTAGCGTGACTTGGATTCCTTTGAATGTCTGTGTTAACCCAGCCCTACTCTGCCCTGCATGTGTTTGCAAGGTCTCGGGATTTGCGGGTTTAGGTGAAGAAGAATGGGACTTTTGGGTTTAGATAAAGAAGAACGGGACAGTTGGGTTTAGATAAAGAAGAACGGGACAGTTGAGTTTAGGAAAGCCCTGTGTTGTTTGACCCATCCACCCCCCCAACCGACCTCCCTACGTGGATTTTTGGGCTTTCATACTGCTCGGTACTGTTAATCTCTCTTAATACTCGGTCATCTTGCAGCGCTGCGTAGCTGCTGCTCCGCCCGGTGCGTTCTGCCGCTGACTGCCCAAGCGTCTGTATTTTACGAGTTCGGAGCGAGTACCGGTTGAACCTGGAGGATTGTGCAAGCTTGGTGGATCACCGAGCTCTCTCTCTCTCTTTTCTCTCTCTGGCCTGTTTTCTTTCTTTCAGTGAGTTAACTGTCTGACTTTCTGCTCTCCTGACATTTGTAAATGTTGAAGATGGATGAGCATGTCTCTCCAGTGAAACGACGGCTTGTAGTCGAGCTGCCGAGAGGCACCGCTCACAACTCTCACTCATAGTTCACATACCAAACACTCCCTCACCGACGTACATTTCACTCAGGTGATGTCTCCACTCACAGTATGAAGATGTATCCGTCTCCATTTCCTCTGTCCTTACTGGCTGGGAAGGTGAGGGACAAAGAACACAAAGAAGGCAGCTATACTAAATAAATGCCATTTTATAAGGTTGTCGATGGATGTCCATTTACAGTTTGGTCATTAAACATGCAAGTGTGCGAGGAGTTTAGTTTATTTCATGAGAAAAAAGTAGGAATATTTTGAGAAAAGTGGTAATATTTTGAGAAATAAGTTGTAGTATTTTGAGAATATAAATTGGAATATTTTTAAGATAAAAAGTTGGAATATTTTGAGAAAAAAGTTGGAATATATGGAAAGAAAAAATCGGAATATTTTGAGGAAAAAAAGTAGGATTATTTTAAGAAAAGAGTCGCAATATTTTGAGAAATAAGTTGTTGTATTTTGAGAATATAAACTGGAACATTTTGACATAAAAGTTGGAATATATGGAAAGAAAAAGTCTGATTTATTTTGAGAACAAAAGTCATAATATTATGTTGAAAATATCACAGATTCATGTCCCCCAGGTATCGACCCTGATAGCGCTATACAAGTGGATGAATCTGAAAATGTTTTCTGTAGGATAACATGTAGTACTAGTATTATTCCAGTAACGTGTAGTACTAGTACTATTCCAGTTATTATCAACAACAGACCACACAAAGTGGTGAATAGAGGGGCAATACTTAACAACCTAATTGGAATTAAAACTACCACTGCAATGATAGAAAAGGATAGGAAAATTAGATGTGGATTACTAAATATCAGATCTTTGTCTTCTAAAGCAGTACTCGTAAATGAATTGATATCTGATAATCAAATTGATCTATTTTGCCTTACTGAAACCTGGCTGGGCCATGAAGAATATGTTAGTCTAAATGAAGCCACCCCTCCCAGTCATATTAATACTCAAATTCCTAGAGGCTCAGGCCGAGGAGGGGGAGTTGCAGCCATATTTGATTCAAGCCTGTTAATTAACCCTAAACCCAAACTAAATTATAACTCTTTCGAAAGCCTTGTTCTTAATCTTCAACATCCAACACGGAAATCAGTACAGCCAATTATATTTGTTGTTGTCTACCGAGCTCCAGGTCTGTATTCTGAATTTTTATCTGAATTCTCAGAGTTTTTATCATGTGTAGTCCTTAAATCAGACAAAGTACTTATTGTAGGTGATTTTAATATCCATGTGGACGTTGACAGCAATAGCCTTACTACTGCTTTCAACTCATTACTGGATTCAATCGGTTTCAGTCAGAGTGTGCACAAGGCGACGCACTGTTTTAACCACACCCTCGACCTTGTGCTGGCATATGGTATTGAAATTGAGGATTTAATAATATTTCCGCAGAATCTGGTATTATCAGATCATTTTTTAATTACTTTTGAATTCTTGTTACCTGACCATACTAAACCAGATAGCAGCTTCTACACTAGATGCCTATCTGACAGTGCTATAGCTAAATTTAAGGAAAATATTCCTACAGCATTCCAGTCTATGTCATGCCTTAACATAACAGAGGACCTCTATGTTAACCTCAGTCCCTCTCAAATTGATACATTTGTAGACGGTGCTACAACTTGCCTACGGACGACCTTAGACTCTGTCGCTCCTCTCAAAAAGAAGACGATAAAGCAAAGGAAATTAGCTCCTTGGTATAACTCCCAAACTCGCAAATTAAAACAAATCTCACGAAACATCGAAAGTAAGTGGCGCTCCACCAAAGTGGAGGAATCCCGTTTGGAATGGCAAGACAGTCTGAAAACCTATAGGAAGGCCCTAAGAAAGGCCAGATCAGACTATTACTCATCACTAATAGAAGAAAACAAGAACAACCCAAGGTTTCTTTTCAGCACTGTAGCCAGGCTGACAGATAGCCACAGCTCTACTGAGCCATCTATTCCTCTAGCTCTGAGTAGTGATGACTTCATGAGCTTCTTTAATGATAAAATTATAACAATTAGAGATAAAATTCATCATCTTTTGCCCTTAACTCCTAACAGTTCATCTTTAAATGCAGGACCGCTAGAAAGAACGACGACTCCCGACATATACTTGGACTGCTTTTATCCTATAGACCTTCAACAATTAATGTTAAAGATATCCTCAGCTAAGCCGTCTACCTGTCTCTTAGACCCCATCCCAACGAGGCTACTCAAAGAAGCGTTACCCGTGGTAAACACTTCATTATTAGATATGATCAATATGTCCTTACTAACAGGTTATGTACCGCAGTCATTTAAAATTGCTGTGATAAAACCTCTTCTGAAAAAAACCCACCCTAGATCCTGAGGTCTTAGCAAACTATAGACCTATATCTAACCTTCCCTTTCTATCCAAGATCCTTGAGAAGGTGGTTGCTAATCAGTTATGTGATTTTCTACATAGCAATAGTCTATTTGATGATTTTCAATCAGGATTTAGAAAGAATCATAGCACAGAGACGGCACTGGTGAAAATTACTAACGACCTTCTAACTGCTGCAGACAAAGGATTTGTCTCCATTCTTGTTCTACTAGATCTTAGTGCTGCATTTGACACTATTGACCATACTATCCTGTTACAGAGACTGGAACACTTAGTTGGCATTAAAGGAATCGCACTAAGCTGGTTTAAGTCCTATTTCTCTGAACGATCCCAGTTTGTTAATGTTAATGATAAACCCTCCAAGCACGCTAAAGTTAGCCATGGCGTTCCTCAAGGCTCAGTGCTTGGACCAATTCTATTTTCCTTATATATGCTTCCTCTAGGTAATATTATTAGGAAACACTCAATTAACTATCACTGTTACGCAGACGATACCCAATTATATCTGTCAATTAAGCCAGATGAAAGTGGTCAGTTAGCAAGACTTCAAACGTGTATTGAGGATATAAAATCCTGGATGACCCACAATTTCCTGATGTTAAACTCAGACAAAACTGAAGTTATTGTGATAGGACCAACGCACCGCCGAACTTCGTTTTCGAAAGATATAGTTACTCTGGATGGTATTACCCTGGCCTCCAGCACTGCTGTCAGAAATCTAGGAGTTATTTTTGAACAGGATATATCCTTCAACGCCCACTTAAAACAAACCTCAAGAATAGCCTTTTTCCATCTTCGTAACATTGCCAAAATTAGGAATATCCTGTCTCAAAACGATGCTGAAAAACTAGTCCATGCATTCGTTACTTCTAGACTAGATTATTGCAATTCCTTATTGTCAGGTTGCCCAAATAAGTCCCTTAAGACTCTCCAGCTGATCCAGAATGCTGCAGCACGTGTTCTGACGAGAACTAAGAGAAGAGATCATATTTCTCCTGTATTAGCTTCTCTGCATTGGCTTCCAGTTAAATATAGGATCGAATTTAAAATCCTCCTCCTGACTTACAAAGCTCTAAATGGTCAAGCACCATCATACTTAGAAGAGCTCATAGTACCTTATTGTCCCACTAGAGCACTGCGCTCCCAGAATGCGGGGCTACTTGTGGTTCCTAGAGTCTCTGGAAGTAGACTGGGGGCCAGGGCCTTCAGCTATCAGGCTCCAGTATTGTGGAACCAGCTCAGTCTGGGTTCGAGGAGCAGACACCGTCACCACATTTAAGAGTAAACTGAAAACCCTCCTCTTTGATAAAGCTTATAGTTAAGGAGTGAGGAGTTGCAGCGTCCAACTAACGCGGCCCACTGCTTCTCCTCGTAGTCATCAGTTTTATATACTGTATAATTAATAATCTAGCGAGAGTAGAGGGAGGCAGGCCAGTACAGCCCGATCAGGTTGGGGGGAGTTCTAGCCCGAACCAGGCACCTCTCTTTAACCTGCCTCTCTTAAGTTATGCTATTACAATTCTAGACTGCCGGGGAGGCTGTTCCTCCCTAAGACACACTGAGCTGCTCTCTCATCTCTACTTGTTACTTTTGTATGCATCCTGTCCCAGAAATGCTTGTTACTAACCTAGCTCTGGGGAGTTTACTCCCCGGAGAATCTTATGCTGTGATGTTCCTATGCACAGAGTAGTCAGGATCCGGTATAGGAGACTGCACTACTCAGTATGACACGATGGGCCCTGCTACGACATGAACTTCCACGATAACCTTCGAAGTCATTGTGACTTCTAATGTGACTGTTATCACCACTGTTCATCACGCCCCCAACCGGCCCGTCAGACACCGCCTACCAAGAGTCTGGGTCTGCCGAGGTTTCTTCCTAAAAGGGAGTTTTTTCTTGCCACTGTCGCAATAGCCTCTGCTAATGCTTGCTCTTGAGGGAATTACTGTAATTGTTGGGGTTTTGGAATTTATAGAGTGTGGTCTAGACCTACTCTATCTGTAAAGTGTCTCGAGATAACTTTTGTTATGATTTGATACTATAAATAAAATTGAATTGAATATTTTGAAATTTAAGACGGGAATATTTTTGTGAAGTCTTAGTATTTTGAGAGCAAAAGTTGTAATATTTCAGGAAAAAAGTCAAATTGAAGTTAAGCCAAAGAGCAGCTGAGCCACTTCCATCTCAATGACGGTATAACTGTCCCATGTTGGAACAAGATGTCCAGGCCTCACAGTGTTTAAAGGCTGGAACGCCCTTCAGTGACGAGATGAGGAAACTCCCAAATCTGAGTCCAACTCGGAGAGTAATGTCACCAACCCAATCGGAGTCTGTGGTTAACAGGGCTCCTCCTTTACATCCCCGAAGTTCCTCATGAACCCGTCCCACTCAACACATGAGAGTGTGTTTAGAGGCGATGTCATCCGCTGTGGTTAACTTGCTCTGAATGACCCAGTTTTGCTGCTTTTATGACACACTTGTCTTTGTCTTTTGCGTTTTATAAAATGTCTTTACAATGTGTGTTTTGCCGCTTTGCACAATATTCAGTTTTAATGAGAAGCAGGCAGAAGGCTTTCACTGGCTCAATTACAGTCAGGATTTAGAGTTGGGTATCGTCGAAAATGTTTTGATACCAGAACCGATACGATGCCACATTTTCATCGTGTTTTTCTTTTTGGGAAGGCTGGCTGCCTCCTACTAGGGCTGCACGGCATGAGCGATAACGTTGTTGAATATCGCGATAACGATACTACTTGCGATAAATTAACATATTAAAATGTACTCCGTTCTGCCTTTCGGTTGCTTTAAGTATTCTTTTAAAATACAACAAATTGCTTGTTGTTGGGAACTTTTGAACGTACACGTGTTCCACCACAACAAGTTCCTTCCCGAGGTTATTTTGCAGCGGCAACGTGGCTCCGTTCGGCGCGCGGTGCCGCCCAAGACGATTGTGATTGGTTTAAAGAAATGCCAATACACCAGAGCACGTTTCTCTCCCATCCCGTGATGCTGGAGGAAGCTCTGTGGAGGAAGGTCTTGCATAGGGAGACCATGTAGCAGATAGCTCTGTGAGATTTTGTTTTCCGATACCAATCCTATCTTTTCAAACTATTTAGTACAACTTTTTTACTATTTGTTTTAGCTTTATTGTATTCTTCTGCTTTTGTATTCCTTGTGTAAGGAAAACTAGCAAAACGAGCTATATTCATTGCGTGGTGTAAGTTTGCATATGACAAACCTCTTGTATCTTAAATAAAATCCATTTCAACAAAAGAAATTACTTAGAAAAAGTCCTGCACACTGACCATTACGAATGTAATAATTTATTTAGAAAAATACAACGTTTCGGTCTTAGACCTTCATCAGGTAAATTCATCAGGTAGCAGGTAAAGACCGAAAAGTTGTATTTTTCTAAATAAATGATTGCTTGCGTAATGGTCAGTGTGCAGGACTTTCTCTAAGCTTCTGATCTGCTACTTTTTGTTCATATCCTACGCACCTGCCCGACAAAAGAGGTGTGCAAAAAAGCTTTCCAATGTGACAAAAGAAATTACAAAATTACACATTACGGTAGAAATTCTATCTTTTCAGCTCCTTTCCGCCTGTACACACACTCTGCAGTCAAGCCTCTGAAAATACAACAACACACACATGAGCCCCGTCTCCGTGTAGTGTTGCTTCTTTCCTGCGTGTCTCCACGGCGTGTAACGTTAGACACGCCGTGGTAAACATCTCTGGTAAACACAAGAATTAAAGTGGTGCTTTAGCATGACCCTTTCCAGAGAAACTCAGATTTACAGATCTGTCGATCAAATCAACTAATTGATTAGTCGATACAATTGAATGAATGTTAATTGACTAAGAATTTCTTTAATAGAGCACAGCCCTATCTATAATGCTGTCTGAATGTTTCCTCCCTCCTCCGGATGCCTCTCTGTGTTTTTGCATAACCACTTAACCTGAAAGGGAATACATTAAACAAACAGCGGCTGGAGGTATTTTGCATAAACGACAGCCGAGCCATTCAAGTAACCTCGGAGCAGCGTGAACCGAGATGAACGCGGAGGAGAAGGAAGACGAAGAATTTGTGCCGCAGCTTCTCAGATTGCAGAGAACGCGTCAGTAGAAGAGGAAGTGTCTGTGTCTCACAGCTGGCCGCCAGCAGATTAAACCTCTGAGGGACTGAAGCTGACAGATGAAATCCATTTTGCTGTGTGTTCAGACCTCTGAAGAGAAATAAAACTTCTCTTGTCTCTGAGAGTTTTTGAATGACTCACAATGTTCACAGTCCAGCATTGCCAGCTCTTATCTCCACAGCGCTGTGGACGGTGACGGTGGCTCTGCTAAAAGTCAGGAAGGAACTTGTTTTGGTGGCACATTTGCACCCGCAAAAGAAAACTCCACATCCAATATTAAATGAAGTGAACTGTTGATACAATACAGTAACGTGAGCTGTTTAAAGTAGCTGATGCATGGTTAAACCTCATTGGCTCTTACCAGTGTATCTCTGTGTGTACTTAGTCCACAGCAATCGCAAAACGTGAGTTCACGGTGCTCTCTAACCGGCACACAAATTGTTGCTAATAAGTTTCATAAGAACCCGTTCATGAGAATGCATTGGAACTATTGAGTATCTCACCATTTTCTATGTGCTCCCCCCTTGAACTCTGAATTAGATTGAAATATCTTCTGTGTAAAGTTGATATTTTGTCCTGTGCATTGAAAAAGGAGCTTTGATTTTTGTACTGATGGAGTAACAAGAGAAGAGAGGTCAGAGGGTCATAGAGTCAGCAATATTTTTACATCCCCCACCCCCGAAATATTCACAGAAACTTGGATGTAAATCTTGTTGTTGAGGCGTCTGATTTTGGTCCAGACGAACCGACCATTCGGCGCTGCAATGTCATCCCCATGGAGTGTAAAGTGGACTCTGCCGAGCAGGATGTCCAGTCTGATTATGTGATCAGGGGGCGTCAGACTAGACATGGAGTGGACCTTTTACACGCTGCATTGTTCAGCACGGAGGAAAAAACAAGGAGTTCCCCTGACATCCTCAGCTTCACACTGCAGCTGCTGCTGGAGAAACAACCTCTACCTTAACATGAACAACAATCCTTTAAAATAACTCTCATTCATACTTTATCCATCCTTCATCAATCCATATATCCCTGAAAAACAAACCAAACACCTTTTTATTTAAACATGTGACTGACTGTTTGGTATTGTGGACAGATATCTATCTATCTAAACACCTTAAGAAGGCGCTCGATTCAACAATTAAATGGATTTCACACAATTTAAAAAAAACAGTTGTGGTGTTATTAAAGTTGGGAGTTTTGGACACACTGGGGCTCTTACATTTAAAGTTTCACTTAAGGATGAATTATGGGATTATTAGTCAGCATTCACGCATTTAATAGGGCCATCCATACAGATCTATGTCTTATGTATAAAATCTTACATGGACTAGCTCCTCCTGGATTGAGCCAGTTTGTGAACAAAGCTAGCCTGGAAATCCAGACCCAAATCCGAAAGATTGAGGGTCTGGCATTGAGTAATGAAAATGGCCCAACTCGAGGGGCGGCACCAAGCATGCATTTGAAAATCTCACTGCACGCAATTGGATAACACTACGACCAATCACAACAATACACGGGGTGACGTATCCAGAGCAAGGGGGTGAGCTTCGCTTCAGAACTCGAGCCATCATGGCACCATTTTGTTGCTAACTGGCCATCACCTCTTGTTAGCATTCCGCTGACCGCCATTTTTTTTTTTTACGTCACTTGACTGCGAATAACTTTACATCTGAAGCGTTTAAAGACTCTATTTGTCTGTTGTTTAGTTCCAAAGAAACACGACAATGTATAAAAGGCTCCATTACCTTGTACCTCACGTTATGGCTCCGTAGCAGACGCTTTTGTAAAAATAAGCTAACGATTGTGTCATAACCAAGTGACTTACTGTCGCTTAGTAGAGGAATTACCGTATAGTACAGGAGAAGCTCGCAGGCAGTTTTGACTTACATGAGCTGTTTAGGTTTAATTACTAATGTTAACTAGCATGTTAGTGATCAGTAATTAGCCTGTGTCTATGTTATCTCCTTACATATACCTACACTCTCCGTATCTGTAAGATTGGGAATGATTGAGATTTCTCTTGGCACAGCTACCAGAAGACTTCACACTTTCAGACACGTTGCTCACGTCACATTTCAGTTGGAGGCTGCGCAGTAAAGCTGGCCATCACTGGAAAAGTGCTTCTAATAACCTTCACTGGTCTCCGTCCAGAGCAACGGGGTCTATTGGTCCATTATATACTGTCTATGATCCAGAGCCCCATACGCTTAGCTACCAGAGGAGCTAACTGGTAGATTAAACTCTTAGCTACCAGAGGAGCTAACTGGTAGATTAAACTCTTAGCTACCAGAGGAGCTAACTGGTAGATTAAACTCTTAGCTACCAGAGGAGCTAACTGGTAGATTAAACTCTTAGCTACCAGAGGAGCTAACTGGCAGATTAAACTCTTAGCTACCAGAGGAGCTAACTGGTAGATTAAACTCTTAGCTACCAGAGGAGCTAACTGGTAGATTAAACTCTTAGCTACCAGAGGAGCTAACTGGCAGATTAAACTCTTAGCTACCAGAGGAGCTAACTGGCAGATTAAACTCTTAGCTACCAGAGGAGCTAACTGGCAGATTAAACTCTTAGCTACCAGAGGAGCTAACTGGTAGATTAAACTCTTAGCTACCAGAGGAGCTAACTGGTAGATTAAACTCTTAGCTACCAGAGGAGCTAACTGGCAGATTAAACTCTTAGCTACCAGAGGAGCTAACTGGTAGATTAAACTCTTAGCTACCAGAGGAGCTAACTGGCAGATTAAACTCTTAGCTACCAGAGGAGCTAACTGGTAGATTAAACTCTTAGCTACCAGAGGAGCTAACTGGTAGATTAAACTCTTAGCTACCAGAGGAGCTAACTGGCAGATTAAACTCTTAGCTACCAGAGGAGCTAACTGGCAGATTAAACTCTTAGCTACCAGAGGAGCTAACTGGCAGATTAAACTCTTAGCTACCAGAGGAGCTAACTGGTAGATTAAACTCTTAGCTACCAGAGGAGCTAACTGGTAGATTAAACTCTTAGCTACCAGAGGAGCTAACTGGCAGATTAAACTCTTAGCCACCAGAGGAGCTAACTGGCAGATTAAACTCTTAGGTACCAGAGGAGCTAACTGGCAGATTAAACTCTTAGCTACCAGAGGAGCTAACTGGCAGATTAAACTCTTAGGTACCAGAGGAGCTAACTGGCAGATTAAACTCTTGCCGTATCCGGTCGGCAAAACTGTCCTTCATGCAAAAGAACGATTTGTGCGCCATCTTCTGTTCCTCTTTTAGATAAAAAGTTAGATTTAACTTGTTCATTGTAGCGGTGTGCGTGCGCGATCACAGATGGCTTGTATCATGTGGACGCGCCGACAGTTTCGTTGTCATTACTTAGAATTCCTCACGGGGGCGACAGAAACTACGCACTATAGCTTTAAGGGTTTTTAAAGGTCCGATGGCATGCTGCTTTTTTTTTAATACGATTTATTATTATTTTTTTTTTTTTTTCAAATGCAAAATTTTTATAAAACACCCAAAAGTGAAAAAAAAAAAAAATTAAAGGTCCCATGACATGGTGCTCTTTGGATGCTTTTATATAGACCTTAGTGGTCCCCTAATACTGTATCTAAAGTCTCTTTTATATAGACCTTAGTGGTCCCCTAATACTGTATCTGAAGTCTCTTTTATATAGACCTTAGTGGTCTCCTAATACTGTATCTGAAGTCTCTTTTATATAGACCTTAGTGGTCCCCTAATACTGTATCTGAAGTCTCTTTTTTATAGGCCTTAGTGGTCCCCTGATACTGTATCTGAAGTCTCTTTTATATAGGCCTTAGTGGTCCCCTAATACTGTATCTGAAGTCTCTTTTATATAGGCCTTAGTGGTCCCCTAATACTGTATCTGAAGTCTGTTTTATATAGGCCTTAGTGGTCCCCTAATACTGTATCTGAAGTCTCTTTTATATAGACCTTAGTGGTCCCCTAATACTGTATCTGAAGTCTCTTTTATATAGGCCTTAGTGGTCCCCTAATACTGTATCTGAAGTCTCTTTTATATAGACCTTAGTGGTCCCCTAATACTGTATCTGAAGTCTCTTTTATATAGACCTTAGTGGTCCCCTAATACTGTATCTGAAGTATCTTTTATATAGACCTTAGTGGTCCCCTAATACTGTATCTGAAGTCTCTTTTAAATAGACCTTAGTGGTCCCCTAATACTGTATCTGAAGTATCTTTTATATAGGCCTTAGTGGTCCCCTAATACTGTATCTGAAGTATCTTTTATATAGACTTTAGTGGTCCCCTAATACTGTATCTGAAGTCTCTTTTATATAGGCCTTAGTGGTCCCCTAATACTGTATCTGAAGTCTCTTTTATATAGACCTTAGTGGTCCCCTAATACTGTATCTGAAGTCTCTTTTATATAGGCCTTAGTGGTCCCCTAATACTGTATCTGAAGTATCTTTTATATAGACCTTAGTGGTCCCCTAATACTGTATCTGAAGTCTTTTTTATATACTTAGTGGTCCCCTAATACTGTATCTGAAGTCTCTTTTATATAGGCCTTAGTGGTCCCCTAATACTGTATCTGAAGTCTCTTTTATATAGTCCTTAGTGGTCCCCTAATACTGTATCTGAAATTCAGCCTTGGTGCAGAATTACAGCCACTAGAGCCAGTCCCACAATGAGCTTTCCTTAGGATGTGCCATTTCTGTGTCTGTAGCAATATGGTAACCTTGCTCCTTATGACCTCATAAGGAAAATATTCCTGATTGGTCCATCTGAGCTTTCATTTTCTCAAAGGCAGAGCAGGATACCCAGGGCTCTGCACCTATCACCATTTCTAGCCACTGGGGGACCATAGGCAGGCTGGGGGAACTCATATTAATGTTAAAAAAAAAACTCATAAAGTGACATTTTCATGCCATGGGACCTTTTTAATGGATCATGTCCATGGTAACAGCGTTTCTTAAGGGGTAAAAATGTTCACATTTCACTGCGCTGTTTCTGAGCCACAGACGTCTCCACCCTTGTTTTCTAAATTCATCTCTAACCGTACAGACGCACAGTGTGATGGAGCGTGCCGGAAACCTCTGTTTCCATAGCGACGTGGCGCCGTGCCATCGTGGCTGCTGTGGAGCATCCCGGAGAGATAATGACATCGACCCAGCGACGTCAACACACGCTGAACAGCGAGGGAGAGACGATAAACAGCAGCCTCGCGCTCCGACATGTTGATCCATTAAGTGGAGCTCGTGTGTGTCACTGGGAATTACCTCTAATAGTTTGTGGATATTGAGCATTTGAAGCTGCGTAAACACTCATTTTAATGTTTTATTTCAGTGCTCTGGTGATGTGGTTCAGCAGCTGGGAGAGCGGAGAGAGAAGACAGGATAGGAAACTTCATGCAGCTTTCTGAGCGTTACTCTTTTGTTTAGTTTCTCCCAAGAAACTAAATCCCTCCGCTGTCAGGAATCTGGCCCAGCTCTTAAAAAATCTGAGAGGTTTTTCCTTTTTCTTCTGGGTAATAAGATGAGCGTGCTGGCAGCTAACGGGAGGATGACGGACCACGGTCATGTAGCCTATGATGTAGTGAGAACGTGCTCGGAGGCTTGGACGGAGACGCAGAGGCTTTTAACCCTTAAGTCCTGAAAATCAACACTTTTCTGATGTTTTTTGTCCCCTTTCTCTTTTTTTTCAATGTTTTTGGCTCTTTTTTTTACGTTTAAGGCGTCTTTTCACTACCCTGTATGAACCACTAACACCAACTTAATACCAGTTTTACATTTACTACATTTCGGGAATTCCTGGTCAATAAAAAAAACTCATTTATAGGAAATTGTACCTAATTCTTGAGTTAAAAAAGCAGAAATTATGAATTATTTAGACTAATATTAAAGGAAGGATAATTACAGAAGGGTATATATATGTCAACGTTAAGTCTCGTTTAGAAACTTTTTTTTTTTTTCCTCAAAATTCAATTTCTTTATAAAACGAAAGTAGATATGCTATCTTGTGTTGTACTTATAAGTCGCATCAGTCAAAAAATGTGTCATGAAGAGGGAAAGAAAAACATATATAAGTCGCACTGGACTAAGTCACATTTATTTAGAAATTTATTTCACAAAATCTAAGACCAAGAACAGACATTTAATCTGGAAAGGCAAATTAATTTTAACTATAGAGTAGCAGATAGAACAACTAGCAGGGCATGGAGACGTAACTGCACCGTTGACCAGCCCCTCCCGGCAGCACGGTGTTCAAGCCCCCACCTGTGGACTCCTTCCTCCAGCTCTGGCCATCTAGCTTTCAGCCCGCGATTAGCCGATTAGCTTTCTTTGTTTTCTTCATTGCAGTAAGAGTCACCTTAAGTTTCTCCCTCATTTCAAACTTTCTTTCTGCTGCTCGATTACCGTTTTCGGGGCTGCATATTGTACTACCTGCGGTTTGTTATCTGCAGAACAGGATTTTCTTTTCTTTCTCCGTTGTCTTTAAGAGCAGCATATAGTTGTCACAAGCCTAGAGCGCCCTCTCGCGACTGTAGACGGTAATGTTAAATTATATATATTTTGATATATAAGTCGCACCTGAATATAAGTCGCAGGACCAGCCAAACTATGGAAAAAAGTGCGACTTATAGTCTGGAAAATACGGTAGTTAAAAGGAAACCCATATTTCTGATATAGACATTTTGAAAATTGGGTCAAATTTCCACCCGAAGACAACGTAAGGGTTAATCTGAAGTTATACTAGCACGATCCGGAGAGACCCGAACGGCAGCCTCAGGGACCGGGCTGCAGTATTGTTCACCTCGGGTTCTGTGTGATATCATCTGGTGTTTGTTATCCAGGCCGGAGGAAGACTTTGGCTCCGAAGAAGAGAGATGGAAAATGAGCTCATAATATAGATGAGCTCATGGTTTAAAGCTCTGTTGTGTGAAGCTTATTTTGGCCCATAAAAATGTAACGCTGGTGCTGCACAGACGTTCCAAAAAGTTTTTTGAGCAGTTTTATAACCTTTTCTTTAATTCGGCGGTCCCTCAAAGTCTTTTCCTTTTAATCCGTTATCAGAACATATCGTATCACGTATCGTATCACCAGATTCTTGCCAATACACAGCTGCACAATTAATCGCAATTTTATCGAAATCGCAATATGGACTAGTGCAATATCCAAATCTCGTGTGTAACCATCCTAAGTGAAGCATTGTGGAGCTGCAGAGATGTCCCGGCCTACAGTATTAGGGGACCACTAAGGTCTATATAAAAGAGACTTCAGATACAGTATTAGGGGACCACTAAGGTCTATATAAAAGAGACTTCAGATACAGTATTAGGGGACCACTAAGGTCTATATAAAAGAGACTTCAGATACAGTATTAGGGGACCACTAAGGTCTATATAAAAGAGACTTCAGATACAGTATTAGGGGACCACTAAGGTCTATATAAAAGAGACTTCAGATACAGTATTAGGGGACCACTAAGGTCTATATAAAAGAGACTTCAGATACAGTATTAGAGGACCACTAAGGTCTATATAAAAGAGACTTCAGATACAGTATTAGAGGACCACTAAGGTCTATATAAAAGGTCAGATATAGGGGACCATAAGGTCTATAAAAAGAGACTTCAGATACAGTATTAGGGGACCACTAAGGTCTATATAAAAGAGACTTCAGATTAGGGGACCACTAAGGCCTATATAAAAGAGACTTCAGATACAGTATTAGGGGACCACTAAGGCCTATATAAAAAAGGGGACCACTAAGGCCAGATTCAGATACAGTATTAGGGGACCACTAAGGCCTATATAAAAGAGACTTCAGATACAGTATTAGGGGACCACTAAGGTCTATATAAAAGAGACTTCAGATACAGTATTAGAGGACCACTAAGGTCTATATAAAAGAGACTTCAGATACAGTATTAGAGGACCACTAAGGTCTATATAAAAGAGACTTCAGATACAGTATTAGAGGACCACTAAGGCCTATATAAAAGCATCCAAAGAGCACCGTTTAACCTTTTTAAGTATTGGTTTTGGAGCCGTAGCTGTATCCGTTCTAGCCTGATGTGTAATCTATTGGTCTAACTTCCCAGTAAAGGCAGCCAGTGACTGTTGTTTCTTCTTCTTTGTGTGTGTGTGTGTGTGTGTGTGTGTGTGTGTGTGTGTGTGTGTGTGTGTGACAGAATAGTAGACTTCATGAAAGACATATCAAACCATTTCCCTCTCTCAGTAAGAATGTACAAACATCATCAGGTAAAACCATCCATGTTCCCCCACTGCAGTAGTACCTCTAGTACTCTCCTACACCTGGTGGCCAATACACCAGCTGTTGTTATTATCAACGAGGAGTCCAGGGAGGTGCATATTTTGGAGGTAGGCTGCAGCTTTGATTCCAGCATGGAGGAGTCTTTCTACACCAAGGTAGTTAAATACCAACCACTCCTAAACACCATCTCAGAGCTGGGTTATAGGTGCACACTACTAGTTTTCATATTTGGTAGCCTAGGAAACACACACAGGCTGGTAGTAAGAGGGCTGCAACAACTTGCGATGACCAAAAAGAGGGCGAAACGGCTTGCAAAATACTGCGCCATATCTGCTATTATTGGCAGCCGCCACATATGGCGGAGACGCTGCTACTTATACCCTTAAGAACTGAGTATTGTGCTACTTATATCCTCGAGAAGTGAGTTTTGTGCTTGTTAAGTGATATTGTGAAAATATGCTGCGTGCCACTGGTCCATGAGTTGTCTTGTATTGTACTGCATCTGTAATATTTGTGTCCCTGTACTATTTTTCTTTATGTGGACATAAATAAATGGTTAATGTGTGTGTGTGTGTGTGTGTGTGTGTGTGTGTGTGTGTGTGTGTGTGTGTGTGTGTGTGTGTGTGTGTGTGTGCATGCGCAGGCCAGGCCGAGGCCGTGCTGAAGGAGTTCAGTCCCTACTACAGGAAGCAGTTCTCGTTGGCTCGGTTCTCTCAGGTGGAAGATGATCTGGAGCATCGCAAAGAGAAGATCACGCAGCTGCTCCAGCAGAGGGTACGTGTGTGTGTGTGTGTGTGTCTGTGTGCGTGTCTGTGTGTGTGTGTGTGTGTGTCCCGGGGTCTGCTCCCACGATACCAGACCTGTGAGTCAGTGTCCACGCTGGTTAGGGCTTGGCAGCGTTGACGTTCTCCAGCTGTGGGACACGGAGTAGAGTCACTCACACGCTGTGAGAAACAGCTGGAACAACAAATCTAATAATACAGTTTATCCAATCCTCTGTGTGTGTGTGTGTGTGTGTGTGTGTGTGTGTGTGTGTGTGTGTGTGTGTCTGTCTCTGTGTATGTGTATCTGTGTGTCTGCCTCCGTGTGTGTGTGTATGTGTGTTTGTGTGTGTTTGTCTGTCTCTGTGTATGTGTATCTGTGTGTCTGCCTGTGTGTGTGTGTGTGTGTGTGTGTGTGTGTGTGTCTGTCTTTATGTTTGCGTGTGTGTGTGTGTCTGTCTCTGTGTGTGTGTCTGTCTGTGTGTGTGTGTCTGTCTCTCTGTGTGTATGTCTGTGTGTGTGTGTATGTCTGTGTCTGTGTGTGTGTGTGTGTGTGTGTGTGTGTGTGTGTGTGTGTGTGTGTGTGTGTCTGTGTGTGTGTGTGTGTGTGTGTGTGTGTGTGTGTGTGTGTGTGTGTGTTTGCCTGCGTGTGTGTGTGTGTTAACCAGGAGGCTCCCGAGGAGGCCTTGGTGCTGTATGAGGACCTCGTCCTGTACTTCGACGACAGCAGGAAGTGGCGTGAGCGGTACGTGGTGGTGAGAGCCAATCACAGCCTGGAGTTACACGACAGCCTGGAGGTGAGAGCGCCACCGCCCGATGCCCCCGTGTGTGAACCAATCGTATCGTCCACCAGGACTGTTTTCATCTCCGTTGGGTCTCTTGTGTTCCCTCCTCCAGGCCTTCGTCAAAGGAAGTCAGCCCCGCCTGAAGCTGCTTCCTACGGGGGGCACCGTCCTGACCTCCGAGGACGACTACATGGCCCTGGTGGACCAGAGCTTCCCCGACGACACCAGTGAGGGACAGACTTTCTTTTATTACGTTTAGAGTAATAAGCAAGTCCTTCCAGAAAAATGCGGAGTTATTCCAGACTGATCTCATGAATTGGCGTATGTCCGTTTTTGCGTGTTATCAAGACGCATAATCTCATTTTTGCGTGTATATCAACGCAAATCGGCCACCATCGACCTACATTGCGAGTCAATTTGCGCCGTAGCGAGTAGTCTAAAGGAACGGGGGATTGAGTAAGAAGGTAGGTTGGGGTGGTGGACGGGTAAAACAGTAAAACACAGGACTTTCACCCGGGAGAGCTGGGTTTGTGTCCCACGTGTGGCGATTTTTCAGCTGTTTTTTAATTTTTTTTTATTTATTTTTTTAATAAGCCTTACCCAATGTTTCTTTCCTAAACCCAACCATTTATTGTGTTCCTAAGCGTGTTTTTGTCGTTATTTTCCGTGTTTTTGTCACTGTTTTGTTACTAAAGCCTTTCCCTGTGTTCTTTTCCTAAACCCAACCATTTTTTATTATTATTTTTTTTTAACAGGCGTGTGACGTTGTTCTCGCGATAGTACGTCGCGTTCTCGCGATAACAGGCAACGTGGCGAGGCCACGCGGTGGGTATGTTTACATCAGCTGTATACAGCGTAGGCATACACGTGAATAGCTGAAAATGCGTACAATAACACGCCATTTTGCTTTATGAAAGTGGCGTGTATATTTACGCAAAGTCATGATGCCGTGTTGGTTATTTTGTGATTGTTGCGGGCAAAAACTCCTTGATTATGCGGCACGTTTTCTTTTTTTTTTAAATGTAAAATTATTTAACAATATATTAAAGTTTTTAAAGTACTTCAATATATAAGTAAACCTAAGTCACCTAACGCACAACTACAATAATTCAACTTTTAATAAGTAACAAAATAAATGTTGAGTTGGTTTGCAACGTGAGAAATCTCAATCATTCCCAATCTTACAGAGACGGAGAGTGTAGGTATATGTAAGGAGATAACATAGACACAGGCTAATTACTGATCACTAACATGCTAGTTAACATTAGTAATTAAACAGCTAATGGAAGTCCAAACTGCCTGTGAGCTTCTCCTGTACTATACGTTAATTCCTCTACTGTGTGACAGTAAGTCTCGTGGTTATGACCCAATCGTTAGCCTATTGTTATAAAAGCGTCTGCTACGGAGCCATAACGTTGGGTACAAGGTAATGGAGCCTTTTATACATTGTCGTGTTTCTTTAGAAATAAACAACGAACAAATAGAGTCTTTAAACGCTTCAGATGTAAAGTTATTCGCTGTCAAAGTGACTTCAAAATGAATGGGAGTTAATGGGATGCTAACGGGAAGGTGATCGTTTTGTAGCATCAAAATGGCGCCATAGGAGGTTAGAG
This sequence comes from Perca flavescens, assembly GCF_004354835.1. Classification (NCBI taxonomy): domain Eukaryota; kingdom Metazoa; phylum Chordata; class Actinopteri; order Perciformes; family Percidae; genus Perca; species Perca flavescens. The sequence goes on along the minus strand of NC_041339.1, from coordinate 35,596,882 downwards.
TTCTGAAGCGAAGCTTACCCCCCCCTCCCTTGGTTTACAGTGGCTCTGATCTCCATGTGTGTTTCTGTTTTCTGTTCCAGATGTGAAGGAGGACTTTGGTCCTCCTCTGGCGGGCATGCCGGGACAGTTCCCCGTCTACCTGCGTCTGCCCTACAGGACGGACTCGTACTTCTGCTTCAGACAGCAGGACCGACAAGCCGTCTTCCTCTCCATCCTGTCGGACTGCATCCGACACCAGAACCAAGGTGAGGCGCTGCCGGAAGAGATGAATTGTGAATTTCTGCCGTAGCGAGTAGTATAAAGGGACGTAGGACAGCATAACGAGGTTAGTAGGGGTGGCTGATGGGTAAAACACTTTCACTTTCACCCAGGAGAGCTCGGTTCTTGTAACCTGACTCCGTCAGATGGATCGCGTCGCATTTGCTCGGCATATCCATCTGGGAACTTACCGTTGGAGAACTTTTGGGAAGGGGCGGAAATCCTGGTTAGCTGATTGGATAAACCACCTATAGTTGGTGATAGATGGGCTAAATCAACCAATCAGATCAACGAAGCGTATGAAAATACAACCACAAGCCAGGCTACCCCTGCTGCTGCTGCAGGCAAAGCATAGCTCGTTAGCTCAGCAAGCTAGCAGCATGTCGGTAAAGGAGATTTGCCGTTTGTGTAACGAGAATTTAGGAATAAAAGGCCCTATTTCAGGTTCCTGGTCCATAGTCCAGAAGAAGGATCCAAGAGGAAAAAGCATTAGTGAGCAGCTAACAGAATTAGGACTACCGCTGTCTGAAAATCCTGGTTATCTGATTGGATAAACAATCTGTGTATCACCACCTAAACCCGCCTCAAAACCAACGCTGATTGGTCGGTTGTTTGGCGAACGGCTCCAAATGTTCTCTATCTCAAGATGCCAGACTGGTCTGGGAGGAGAAAACTGAAGCTCACCAGATCAGGATGGTCTCACGAGGGATCGTGTCCCACGTGTGGTGATTTTCAGCCAGTTTGTTGTTTTCCTAAGCGTGTTTTTGTCGTTATTTTCCGTGTTTTTGTAATTTCTTTTTGTGTTACTAAAGCCTTTCCCTGTGTTCTTTTCTTAAACCCAACCCAACGCGTGACGTTGTTCTCGCGATATACAGTACAGGCCAAAAGTTTGGACACACCTTCTCATTCAATGTGTTTCTTTATTTTCATGACTATTTACATTGTAGATTCTCACTGAAGGCATCAAAACTATGAATGAACACATATGGAATTATGTACTTAACAAAAAAAGTGTGAAATAACTGAAAACATGTCTTATATTTTAGATTCTTCAAAGTAGCCACCCTTTGCTTTTTTTGATAACTCTGCAAACCCTTGGTGTTCTCTCAATGAGCTTCATGAGGTAGTCACCTGAAATGGTTTTACCTTCACAGGTGTGCTTTGTCAGGGTTCATTAGTGGAATTATTTCCCTTATTAATAAAAAAGCAAAATGTGGCTACTTTGAGGAATCTAAAATATAAGACATGTTTTCAGTTATTTCACACTTTTTTGTTAAGTACATAATTCCACGTGTTCATTCATAGTTTTGATGCCTTCAGTGAGAATCTACAATGTAAATAGTCATGAAAATAAAAAGGAAACGCATTGAATGAGAAGGTGTGTCCAAACTTTTGGCCTGTACTGAATATCACGTTCTCGCGATAACTCACACCGTGGCGACACCACGTGGTGTGTATGTTTACATCTGCTGTATTACAGCGTAGACATACACGTGGAAAGCTCAAAATGCATCCAGATAACACGCCACTTGGCTTTAGGAAAGTGGCATAATCGCATTTTTGCGTGTATATCAACGCAAATCGGCCGCCATTGACCTACATTGCGAGTCAGTGTCCGCCGTAGCGAGTAGTAGAAAGGAGGTAGGTTGGGGTAAAACACAGGACTTTCACCCGGGAGAGCCGGTCGCGTCCCGCGTGCGGCGATTTTTCAGCCATTTTTTCGTTTTTTTTTTTAATAAGCCTTACCCAATGTTTCTTTCCTAAACCCAACCATTTATTGTGTTCCTAAGCGTGTTTTTGTCACTGTTTTGTTACTAAAGCCTTTCCCTGTGTTCTTTTCCTAAACCCAACCTTGTTTTTTTTTTTTCTTTTTAACAGGCGTGTGACGTTGTTCTCGCGATAGTACGTCGCGTTCTCGCGATAACACGCAACGTGGCGAGGCCACGCGGTTGGTATGTTTACATCAGCTGTATACAGCGTAGGCTTACACGTGGATAGCTGGAAATGCGTACAATAACACGCCATTTTGCTTTATGAAAGTGGCGTGTATATTTACGCAAAGTCATGATGCCGTGTTGAAATAGTCATGAAAATAAAAAGGAAACGCATTGAATGAGAAGGTGTGTCCAAACTTTTGGCCTGTACTGTACATTACCTTGCGATTGCGTGTCAATTTCCTCTGTGGCGAGTATTATGAATGGCCGAAAATCTGCGTAGGGAGGTTGGTCGGGGGGTGGATGGGGTCAAACAACACAGGACCCTCACCCAGGAGACCGGGGATCAGGTCCCATCAGGTCACATTTCCTAAATCCAGCCGTCCCGTTGTTCTTTTCTTAAAGCCGGGGCGCACCAACCAGACGGTTGACCGTCGACAGTAAAACCAGTCGAGATGATCAGTCGGGTCCCCGAGGTCCCAAAAAAAACTGCCTCGAGGAGACGTGGCGACTAGTTGAGAATACAATATCTCATATTGGACTAAAATAGTTCACCGAAACATGTTTCTGAAAACATTTGAAGAGAGAAATAGGCTGTGTGTGTGTGTGTGTGTGTGTGTGTGTGTGTGTGTGTGTGTGTGTGTGTGTGTGTGTGTGTGTGTGTGTGTGTGTGTGTGTGTGTGTGTGTGAGTTTTACTATATTCGTGAGGTCCAAAAAAACGGAGAATACAGTATACTTGTGGGGGTCTGCACAGCCTTGACCAAAATGCTGGACCCCCCCCAAGTTTAAAGGGCTGTTTGAGGGTTAAGACTTGGTTTTAGGATTAGGGATAGAATTAGGTTATGGTTAGGGTTAGGGTAAGGGTTAAGGTTAGGCATTTAGTTGTGATGGTTAAGGTTAGGGTAAGGGTTAAGGTTAGGCATTTAGTTGTGATGGTTAAGGTGAGGGTAAGGGTTAAGGTTAGGCATTTAGTTGTGATGGTTAAGGTTAGGGTAAGGGGCTAGGGAATGCATTATGTCAATGACGGGTCCCCACAGAGATAGTGAAACAGACTTATCTGTGTGTGTGTGTGTGTGTGTGTGTGTGTGTGTGTGTGTGTGTGTGTGTGTGTGTGTGTGTGTGTGTGTGTGTGTGTGTGTGTGTGTGTAGTTGCTGAATCT